>NC_057808.1:339803543-340041997 GCF_018294505.1 Triticum aestivum | reverse complement strand
CGTACCGCAAAACGGACGAAACAGACCTCCTACGGTCGAAACGGCGTACCGCAAAATGGACGAAACAGACCTCCTACGGTCGAAACGGGGGTCCTGTTCATCGGGAGGGGTGTGGCGTACCGCAAAACGGGACTCCAGGGGATACTGTTCATCTCCACCGTCGACCTCCTCCAGCCTCCACGGGCTCCTGTTCAACCACCCCTCCACGGGCACCCCTCCACCGTCTACTGTTCATCCAGCCCTCCACACCACAGGGTCCTGTTCAACCACCCCTCCACGGGCACCCCTCCACTGTCTACTGTTCATCCAGCCGTCCACACCACGGGGTCCTGTTCATCCAGAGGCAACGCCACCGCTCACTGTTCATCCACCCCCCCGCAACACTCACTGTTCATCCAATCGATCAGCTTCAGTTAGCAGCAGTAGCGAAGGAATCGCTCGATCGGGTTCAGTTAACAGCCGTCGATCGATCGCTCGGGTTCAGTAACGCGTAGCCTGCAGTGCAATCGCTCGGGTTCAGCTAGAGCCCAACGCCTCACTCGGGTTCAGTTAGAGCCAACGCCTCGCACACACGCGCGTACGTGTACGAGAGAAACGCGCATCGCTCGGCCCCCAACCTCCCAAGGTAACCGGGAACTCCCCGAAATTTTCCTCCCCCTCGCTTCTACCACAGTTTTTTCCGTCATGGATGGCCCAAAGAATGTCATGCAGCTGCGTCTCCGGCCCGAACAGGACGAAAAGCCCATTTTCTGTCATGATTTTTTGTCATAGAAGTAGGAGCCCACCACATCTATGATGATACCGGGTTTTGTCACAATTATCGTCATAGAAGTGTCATATGTATGACAGAAAAAAAATTCGTTCGGCCCAAAATGTCATGGATGTGCCTTTTTTTGTAGTGTTGTTTCACTTTTTATTAACTTTAAATTGTAATTGCTTCACTAGGTCTGCGTCTAAAACAAAAAATAGGGCTATAAACAAAGGAATATGTTTGTGCAAGTAGACGACCGATCGGTGTCTTACCTGGAAGTTTCTCAGGATGGGTGTAGCATATGCTGTGCTCGCTGTCGATGGTTGGTATGAACAAATAAATGAGAGGGTGAGATCTCGCGCTGTCAGCACTCACTTTGGCCTCAAGGTGCTCGATCAGCTCCTGATCCGTGGGATCGAACTTGACGCCAGCCGGCAGCACCGGCCAATCCTTCTTGGAGTTGCATCGGTTAATTCCAGTTATATGGTACTCAATGTATGATCAATCGACTATTTTAAGTGAATGATGAAAGATTTCGACAGATAAGTGGTAGTACTCCATATCTGAAGTCCACAATACCCGAACACGCCGCTGGGATTCTTATGTTACCTCACGCGCAGCGTGTTGTCACGTCAATTCAATGTGAGGACATGATGAATAATTTGACCGACGTATACTAGTACTGCTACTGTACTACTTACTAGTCGTATTTAGTGTCACATTTTAACCATAGGTTTAACTAACAAAATGTCAATGCATGTCACCGAAAATTATTCCATTGGAAACTATGTTCAAATACGCATAAAACATATAATTTTTTGTGACATGCATTAACATTTAGTTAGTGAAATTTATGGTCAAAATTTGACACAAATTACAAAGGGGACCAGCAAACCAGAGGTAGTAGTACGAGTAGCGCAATATACGGTATAGAGGACTAGTACAAATTTAGAAATGGGGTAAGAAGTTACAAGGCTGTGCGATAGACTTTGTAGGCTAGATGAGTAGTATAAAATATAATTCCCATTGGACAACACTTTCACCAACAAGTACACACTTGAAGCCTAATTGATATATATGGCTTCTGCACAGCATCTCCATCATCATTATCAGTACATCCTGCACACAGGTGAGTTAGGATGCACTTGATCCCAGAAAGGTATCTATCCTTCAAACCAGAGGAGTGCTTCAAACTAACAACATTACATAATATCCAACAAAAGAGGGTGATGCTACAGCAGCAGGAACATGGCTCAGTCTAGATATCAGTACGAATCAAGTTATGCATATTTGCTGTTGGCATGAACCACATCGCCGCATGTGGGGTTTGCAAAAGCCATCCATCACATGGAAGCTTGATGCCTTTCACACACTGAAGACTATCTGGCAACAAGCTGTGTCGACGAATCTCTGGATATGGTGATTCATGAAACCCATGGTATGATGTGTAAACACAGTTCCCCCTGGCGAATGGAAGTTGCATAGCATGGTAATCATCGCCGGTGATATGATCGATGATTGCTTGGATGATCAGATAATTGAGCCCGAGGAACATGGAGTGGTTGCCGAGGTTGTAAACCCGCCTCCAGTTGAATAAGCCTGGCCCAATGGAGCTGGGATCTTTCTCGAACACGAAGCAGCCATAGCCATCAATGTCACGAATGCCCCAGGCATTGTACTGCATGTGGTTTGATGAAATGGTTTGGTCAATTTGGTACGTGCAAATGAGCATCACATGACCGCCGTCAGCTGAACGAGCGATAAACCACCACCCATCGGCTGGTATGATTCCAGGTCCTGGAATCATGAAGGCCAGCGCATTTGCGTCTGCTGCAACAATTCAAATTGGAGACCAAAAGGACAAAAATAAACAATCATGTTCAGAGTATGTGTGGAATTAAGATTATTATAATAGTGACACATATCATAGACAGAGAATTGCAATGTTGTGGTCATAATCATACCCCAAGCTAAAATAATAAGCCAATGGCTTTCATATTCTAGCAATATATCATGGTTCAAACATCATGTAACAATGAGAGGAAAACATATATGACAGGGCCTACTCATATTCTACCATAGCACTTACTACAGTTATCATATCAACTCTAAGCAATAACATGCGTTGTTATAAAAATCCTGTAAATGAGAGTAACATATAGCAATCATGAGGTTATACTCATAATATCTATTCTAACAATCATTAGATGCCAATTGTTCTCATATCAACTCTAACAATAACGTGTGTGGTCATAAAAATCTAGGAAATGAGAGGAACATATAGCAATGATGTGGTTATAGTCATACTATATATTCTAAATTTGTAACAATGAATAGGCAGTCGTATTCTTAAGGTAAAGATGAGATAAGATAGAACAATTACACGATGATAGATTCCACCAGTATAGGCAGCCAATCTGTGCGTCGACCGCATAAACCATGCCATCGTGCACTATAGCATCATACAGAAATGTTGGCTGAAGAGGATGGACGATGAGCCATAACCATGTATGGTGACCGGATTCCAGATAGACTAATTCCATGTTGAACACGGAAATGAGCTTGTAATCCATGTAGTATTCTGTTGGTGTGGGCACGTCGCAGATTACAACCTTCAGCAAACAGAGGTCAAGCCAAAAGCTCGACGCGTCTCGTGCGTAGTAGGCAGGAGTGTCCGGCGGGCTGAGAGGCTCGATGGTGGCGATATCCAACAATGGAAGGGTGATCTCTCACTGGGTGTAGATATCCACGAGATGCCATGGACTACCGGATTGGTGGATGATGACGATCCAGTTGGCCTTCATGCCCGCCCAGTAGTGGCCGCGCATGAAGGACAGGTGGACGGGTAGTGGTAGCATGTCGAGGGGCACCACGACAACCTCCGTAGGATCGTCAAGTTGGTGTCTAGGCCATCTGCGAGGATCGGGCATCAGCAAGCAGGGTGTCCTGAAAAGAGCCGGCCAGTTGCAGACGAGTAGGCGGTACAAAGACACTGAGCATCCGGCCAGAAGGACGGTGCTGAGCAGGTCCATACGAATACAGATCTACTCCAAGAGAACATCGGGGAGGGAATTCCAATCGCGGCTCAGCGTGTCAGTCGGTTCTTCCATAGGGTTTTTTAGGGCGCTGAGTGACTGGGTTTTTGGTGCCTGCGAGCCAACGGGGAAGTGGATTCGGGCGGGCGAGCGAAGAAGATGTTGTGCGTGGCCGAGCAGTGAGCGGGGGGATATGGTACGCGTGAGCTACCAAGGAAGATGGTGCGGGCGGGCGAGCAGTGAGCAGAGGGAAATGGTGTGCGGCCAACGATGGGGAAGAGAGGAGGAAGCAGAGTGAAAGACGGGGAAGAAAGTGCATTAAATCTCAATTCTACTAGTACTACTACCAGGATATACCGTCCTTCGGAGTGTAAATAGTTACGCCAATGACATGTGGGTCTACCTCAAGAGGGCCCACATGTCAGTTAATGGAGGAGAGAGGTGCGTAGTCATATTTGCGGAAGCGTGCTCCATTGGCAAACATGATGGCAGTACTGGGTAAGGCCGATTTAGTAACACCAACACACTGGTTCAGCTTATTAATCAAGTGTCCCATCTGCTGCAGCGTGTACTGTCAATTCACTATGAAGACTAATGGATCGCGAAGACTTCCTATCTACAGTATCCCTATGCCGGTACGCTTAGGCCCCTCCCAATGCTCCGCCTTGTATGGGTGCTAAGGCTGCCATGTAGGCAAAAAGTCTGATGTGGCAAGGTAATTTAGAGGAGAAATAAGTGTGGTGACCCTAGTACTAAGCGCGAGAACCTAGACAAAAGACTTAAATGGAAGAATCCCACCAATGCATGAAGAACTTTAGTTACAAAATCATTAAATAAAGGATGCTTAGCACCAACAAGTTAAGCACCTGTACATGTAAGCATTGGGAGCTTTAGTTGCTAAAGTTTTTAATGTGCTTAGCACCCCATGTAAGCACCGATGCATTGGAAGTAGCCTCATCCTGTCCAACAACATGAAACATTGGCCAAGGCACCCAGAGCCAATAATGTAGGAGTACTAGTACTACCTCCTTTCCGGTTTATATGGCTCAATTCAAAAATCTCATCAACCAAGGTAGATGATGAGTGATGGAATAATTTTTGTAGTTTGCACAAACACTCAATTAATGCACTCGTTTTCCTCAAAAAATTATGTTTACCAATGCATTAATTTTGTGTCAAACTTTGACCATCTACTCCCTCCATCCAGGCGAATAAGTCATCTTTGGTTGTGCACCATGACCAAGGAGGGAAAAATAAGAGAACTTAATGTTTATTTGCTACTCCCTCCATTCCTAAATATCGTCTTTATAGACATTCAAATGGAATACAACATGCAGATGTATGTAGACATATTTTAGAGTGTAGATTCACTCATTTTGCTCCGTCGTAGTCACTTGTTGAAATCTCTAGGAAGACAAATACTCCGTGGGAACAGAGGGAGGTTTTTACTCCGTATTTGGGAACAGAGGGAGTATCACCATATGGAGGGAACAGAGGAAGCTTGAAATATGAACATGTCAATGGGAGGGAGTAAAAGCCTCATGCATGCATGCATGCATGCATGCAACATGCAACACTCACACGTACACATGGACGCATGCAACACTCACGCACCCATGCGGCACACAGCACGCGACGCAACACACACGCTCACGCTCAAGTGCTCAACCTACTCCCTACGTCCGTGAAAGACTGTACATTTAGAGATTTACACATTGACCAGGGAATAATTAACGCCCAAAAGTAGCAGATTTATGTGTGCATGCGACCATTGTTACATACGTTGATCGCATTTTTCTCGTTTCAAATTAAGCCATATTCACCGGAAAGGACTAGTACTAGTACTGCTTTGATGTGTCCCGTCAACTCATTGAACGAGGAGAAGTTTGCTTACTACGCCTCTCCCTCGCCCACGCGCGCGGTGGCTCGCAGGACGAGGAGAGGGTTTTGACTACAGCGCCCTCTCCCTCTCCCTCTTGCTCGCCCTCGCCCTCGCGGTGGACGTGCAGCTGTTCAATCGGTGTCAGATTGCCAGAAGCATATTGTACTATAGTATCATCATTGTTGGACCTTCCGAAGAGGCGAAGAGCCAAGTGCAAGGTTCACACGAGTACGAACTATTGAACCTCCCGAAGAGGCAAAGAAACAAGCGCAAGGTTTTATAGGAGTTGTCGTCCTAGTAGGAGTATACTACAACTATAGCGAACGATGCTATTGTATGGTGCCGCCACGTCACTTATATCCAAAGCTGTGCCGCCTTTTTTTCTCAAAGAGCATGTTGGACCCCGTGCAACAACCACACAAGTTGCACGTACACATAACACATTTACTAGTAATAAATTCTAAATGACAAATGCCAGTATGACACACAAGTTCATCTCCAATTCATGTGATAAATTTGTGCACGACTAGTCTACATATATTCACAGCGCTACCGTTCACAATTTACCATACCCCACTTACATGTTATAGATGGGCTAAATGTCCTCCTCCAGGTTCCAGTCCCAGGTGTTCTTCATGGATGGCACGATCCATAGCGGTGGTCAACAGGAATCATTGTCACAGCTTTCTAGTCCGGTTCCACACGATGGAGACTCATCCAAGCTGAAGCGACATAAATCAGGGATAGCGTGTCCCAGCATGTCGTTCATCCAGCGGTGCGCACTAAAGACACAACCATGCTTCATGAACGGCAGGCCTTCGTTGTCGTGCATGGAAGGTGGCATCCGTTTCACAATGGGGTAGCTGTCCCAATGAAAAGCGAGTACTCTCCAAGAATGTTCCTCGGCACTCACGTAGCATCACGGGGGTCAAACTCGGCGCCATTCATCTGGTACACGCGGCATCTCAGATCTGGACAGTAATACTGTCCAGATATGGCGGTCAGTAATACTGTGCAGCAAATAGTACTACTCCGGTATAGAGGAAGTAAAATAACCGGCTTATTATATATAGCCACTCTTGGCTACATGGATGAGATAGTAAGACATGGAAAAACAAAAATGGTGGCAGCTAGTGGGTTCAAGTCTTCAAGGGCCTAGCTAGCTATACGCGTCCTCCAAGGTAAAAAGTACTGCTACTAGTACTAGTAAGTAGTACAACAACAAAAGAGAAGGCGAGAGGGTTAAAGAATATAATACTAAATGGAATACCTGGGTAGATGGTGACAGTCCGATCGTGGTAGATTGTGTGACCATGTTGCACATCAGTGGTACCATGGGTAACGACTGCTAAGATAGTTGATCCCAATATGCCAAAGTCAGCTACAAGATTCCAGGTTAGACCGAATCGCGAAAGCAAATGCACATCCAAGATCAGCAATATTATTTTGATCGGGGGGTGACTGGTCCCTGCAAAATAATGGAGTACCGTTAGGGATGCAAATGATGGTTTGTGCATTCCATTTGTAATCTCCCGTACCGTAGGATCTCAACCAGATGAAACAAGTCCCCTAGCTTGTCACCGCGAAGATGCGGCCTAGATGGCGCACGACGTCTTCGAACGTGTAGGGGTACAAATCTGCCGCGACCAACATGCGCCAGCCTCTGCCATTACTGCCTCTTGCATTGATGGCAATCCTTATGTCGAACACCGCGATGAGATAGTAATCATCATAGCTGCGTCGCTTTGTCGGCGGGTCCGCAATTGCTACCTTCTTCAATCTCATGTAGGCATCATCATACGTATTCAAGCCCAGCCAGTCTGGAAGACCAATCCCAATGGTTGAGAAGGGGTCTACGGGAACGGCCGCACTGCTGTGGATGTTGTGCAAAATGATGGTGGTATCCGGCTAGAGGTATGCAAGCCAATCTTCGTTGGCACCGACCCAGACCTATATATAAGGTGGTGGGCAGCGGAGAAATTACGGGATGGAAATGGAATAACTATGTACTACATGATCAAACTCCATGACTGACCTACTCATCGGAAAAAATCCGACTACCTCTCAACATCGGCAAATCTAGCGGAGTCAACGTGCAACCATGGCCAGGGAGCGGAGGACTATTCGAAGGATTGTCCCATAGAAGAACCTTCTCCTCGAGGACGCATGGAAGACCAACAAGCATGGCCTTTTCCCAAGCCTGTTTAAGCACCGTCTTGAAAAAGTTGGTGCAGGAAGCATGGAGTCTTGCGGCGGTGAGGACGTCGGAGCAGCGTGCGATTTCTCCCAGAGGATCGTCGTCCAAGGTCTCGAAGTCCCGACGAGGAGGAGAACCGCCTGGCGAATCCATGGGGGCAGCGATGAACTGTCTTCTCTTCGGGGGAAGGGGAACTGGCGAGGAGGAGATAAGATCCTAGTAACCGCAGGGCCTCGTCCCTTCCAACTGTACCTCCTCGATCGCTCCTTAGCGAAGGGGTGCGGCTATTATTTACCATGTACTCATACTGTAGCAGTACTAGTACTACTTTATCAACTAGTAGTCGATGTAGTACTGTACTTCTAGTATAGTGCACCAGTTTTGAACTCTTGAATCTCAGGGCCAAGGAGCTACAGTTGGAAGTGGAGGGTAGTACTGTTCTCTAGAACCATCGATGTACTATCAATGTAGGGAAAGTACACCCACGTAGTGGGTACTCTCGGTGCTCTATTCAAGCGTGTAGCTGGCCTACTCAGCCGCTACTCTCACGCACACACTAGCAGCCTGTTTATCAGCGACGGTTACTGCGGGGGCAGAATATTTGAGTTATTTGATACAGCGAGACTAGGCTTTTCGCTTCCATTTGTGGAGGTGTAATGGATCTCGTCGAACTTTGTTAATAGTTCCTTCTTTATGAATGAGATGAGGCAAAGCTTTTGCCTCCGTTTCAAAACAAAAAAATCACGTCAAGAGGAATTTCTTTTATAGAGACGATAATGGAGTGAAGTCCATGCGTGCAACACCACAAGCTACATAGTAGTAGAGTACTAGCACTTTACTACGTACAGAGCCATATTGCATAGTTCCCAATGCCACGCCAGGCTTTTCCGGCTCCTCGGGCTTAATTGGGAGGCGCTAGTTTAAATATGCTACTAGCTGATGAGGAAGCAGCAAGTGAGGTGCGGCTAGGGCGAGCACGCGAGCCACGAGATGATGGGAAGGAAAACCTGTTCACGTGGCTGGGCTATCCAATGCACCCAGATTGTGGTGCCACACGTCTGTTCGATTTCAAAACTCAAACTACCCGTGTACAATATTAGCTGCAGCGAAGTTACTATTTAAGAAAAAGGCCGCCGTGCGTTCGGCCGGGATCGAACCCACAAAACGAGGTATACATTCCCGCGACCACTAGTAGTACTCGTTGGAGTACAACGCAACCTAGAATCGCCTTTTGTCGCTACTAGTACATTGTTCCTTACAAGAAACCACTAATAATGCCAAGAAACCACTAATAATGCCAAGAAACTACTACCACTTGCATACATGGCAGACTTAAGATAATACTACCTTATCAACCATTGTACATGCCCTTACCAGCCAGCCCTACCAAGAAACGACTACTCTACAAAGTGCCGTTATAGGCACGTTTCAATCCATGTCACCCCTTAAGTCAACGCCTTCTATTCGACCGACAAGTTAGGCGTTATGACTTGTGGGACCTACATGTCAGTCTGCACAAAAATCCCCGAGTGACCTCCTACCTCCAGCCCGTCCACCTATCATCCTCGGCCATGGGACGCAGCTACCGCCGCCGGCAGAAGGCGAGGTCAAAACCGCCGGCGGTGCGGAGCCCATCTTGCGGCAGCCCAGATGCCAGCTCCGTCCGGCGCTCGCGACCGCTAGCAAGCCAAGATAGCTTCATCCAGCTGCTTGTCTGCAAGGTTTGCTAGCTAGATTGGCACGGCGGCGCGGCGGCTTCCTCGCGCGTGAGTCACGCTTGGGCCAGCCTGCCAACCCGTGCGGAGGCCAGCGCGGCGTCCGGCCCGTCCGGCGGAGCGGCGACCAACTCCCTCATCACCGGCGCCACCCATGAACACGCAGTACTGTTTGAAGTAATGTTCAGGAAAAATAATGATTTGAGGGGGAATATAACAAGATAGAAGGTCAGATGTGGGCCCCTCATGCCAACGGTCAAACAAGATGTGTTGGTTTAAGCTGCCTCATCAGCTCGTACATGTGGGCCAACCCTGTCATAAACGGGTTTAAACGAGCCTAATCGACACTAGGTAGTAGTTTCTGGCACGGATTATGAAATTTTGGGTATGTTTTTGCTATTTTTTGTACAATAGTTTCTTCCTAGGGCTGGTTCAAAGTGGTAGTTTTTTGTTAAATACTCTACATATTGTAATTAGGAGTAAGTTAAGCTTTGGAAGCCAATAAGCAAGGCTAGTTACATAGTGCCTATGTGTACGTGATTGAAAGTAAATATCAACCATGAGTGACTAATATCTTGATGGAAAACTCGAAACTATGGAAATACTAGCACTTCTTTTGGAATGGGTGGAAATACTAGCAATGTTCACGTGCGTTGCAACGGATCATAATTAGAATAATACTTATTCACAAACTTGATACAAAACACTCTAATTTTGATATACATATATCACTAGAGATATATTATGTTTCAATCAGAAAATATTCCTTGGGCTGTTTTTTTGAGGTGAGGGAGGGGTGTGGTTGGTTTTAAGATAGTAATTATGGGTTTTTCTGCAAATTGGTAGAGAAGTGGGATGTTGGTGAGAAAAGGCAACAATTACCTCACAGTCGTTAGATGTAGATCTAATGGTCAGAAATAACGGATGGTAGACACACCATCATCACCAACTTAGTCTTCTATAGGAGTACTAGCAAGATGTCTGTGCATTGCACGAAACATCAAGATGATTTTTTTTATAAAACACTTGTTGTGATTGACCCATGCAGGAGTAATCCCATGTGTAAAAACTAATGAAATCTCGAGAAAGAGGAGATAAGGTGAAGAGGAGTGGGGCGTGGTGGTGATTGGTGGTCGGACTGAGCGGAGGCAAGGGGATGGACGACACCGGACGGCAGCGGCCACCAGGCCAGTTTGTTCCAGAGGCTTCCTTTTTTAATTGCTCAACAATGAGGTTGTTGGAGATAAGGATGAACGAGGGAAGGCCTTGTTGTCTGCAAATGTGGAGAGAGGTGTGGGTATCTTTTAGTTTAATTTCCATCTGTTAGATATAGATCGGACGGTCTATTGCAAGATGGCACGCATACCATCATCACCAACTCAGTTTTTTTTAAGAGAAGAAATATAAGTATGGAGATACAAACGTATTATCGGTACTTGTTTCCGTAAACTAGGATCTACATTCTATTCAACGGCTCAGCATGTGGGGCCTTAGCACAATGACTTCTCGACTGTGTAAAACAAAGGTTTTCCCGTCGCCGATAAGGACGGGGTGATGGCGGCGCGCTTTCGGCTTGCTTTAGTCCTAGTAGTCATACTAGGTGGTCTACGCACGTGTAGATTTGTTCTTTTTCATGTCTCGTGTTCGACGTACTGCCACAACTGTTGATGAATAGGCGGTAAGTTATTCACGGGGAAACCCTTGTTGAGCGTGTTTGCGAGAGAGAGAGAGAGAGAGAGAGAGTGTGTGTGTGTGATATGTCTAGAGACCGAGGCAATGATAAGAGATTCTTTGTGTCTATGTGTGTGGAGGATAGAGAGAGACATGTACATGGGGCTTTGTGTTGTGTAACGTGGAGACACATAGAAATAATCAGAGAGTGTGTGAGATACACATGCGAGCATGGGGAGAGATGTGTTAGTTAGAGAGATGGAGAATTTTGGTGTGCATCTGAGCTAGAGAGGGGGGATATATACATATCTAGAGCTGTAGAGAATATGCAAGGGTGTGTCTTAAAAGAAGGATCCAGATAGCTAGATGGGTGTTTGTGTGAGTCTGTGTGTGTTTGTGCGCGCGTTTGTGTGTGAGAGGGAGTGTGTGTATGTGGAGTAGAGAGACCACTAATGATGTAAACCTAGTATAAGGGAAGGGCAATGGTGTGACATGTGTGTCAAAGAGAGACAAAGGCATGTGTAGTAGCGGGATAGCATGGGTGCGGGCGGGGAGCAGACTATTTGGAAGAGACATCGAGTGTCTGTGGGAGAGGGGTGTGAGAGCGAGAGAGAGAGAGAGCTAGCGACGGAGAGAGAGAGAGAGAGAGAGAGAGGGGGGGAGGGGTCGTTTGTGTCCATAAGTGGCATATAGATAGGGAGACAATGTTGATGTTGTTCGAAATTGGCCTATGTACGGAGACACAAGGGAAGCGAGTCATCGTGTGTGTGATAGGGACTTCATGAGAGATCTAGAATATATGGTGTAGAGAACAACGTGCGAGATTGAGAACGATGATACATTAGGGAGCTATGGAAAGAGTCACGACATATATGTATACAGGGAAGGAGCTAGGGCGGGTCTGCATGTGGGAGAGATAGAAAGAGGAGAGTGGTGCACAAGGAGACAAAGTGTACTACAACAACTAGATTTGCAACCACGGGATGCTGACGATATCTTCAAAGAACATTGCAAAAACAGCGAGGCTTCACAACAACATATGGTAAGCCAGTGTGTTTTAGTACATGTGAAATGTAATGCGTGTGGGCTGCTTTCTTGACTTGTGCCCTCAACCTGTAATCCTATAGAATTACAAATAGTTCAGTTGTCTGCTTTGCTGTATTGGTTGATTCGAATGCTTGTTTGTTACTTGTTAGGCTATACCTGAGTTGGCCAATATGTCAACAGTGCCTGCTGTACTATCATAAAGAAATGCATGCCTACTTCATTTGAGTCCTTAACTTTTCCTCTGAACTTCATCACAAGACCGTCTTCGTAGTTTATATGAGGCCACACTGTTAAGTGCTTTCTCAGATTATTTGAACTGCTTAGATGCCTTGACAACTTAAATATAGCGGTGGTACACTCCCTTTCAACTAGGGATGTCAACTGGGTCCCGTTTAATCCCGATTAAAGTCCACTAGTGGTATGATAGTTCAAAAGAGTTTTTGTTTTTTGAGGAAAATGAACTAGGGAGCTAGCAAAAAATAACTAGATGGGATTGGCGGATGCCGTTTATTTGCCACTTACATCCCTAGTTTCATCTTTCCATTTTAATTTCTTTTCGGCTGATGCTGCTTCGAACAATTTAAATATAGCTTGCCATGCTCGACAATAATTCGTATGTCGTTTACCATGTAAGCTTACTGCCTGGATCATGCGATAACTATCTCTTACTTATGTCCAGCGGAAACCTTTCAGGATGCCGTTCACACTAGGACACAATGTACAACCCCAGAATCTATTTGTGGAAGCAGTGCGCCATCCATGTTACCAGATGGTAGCAGTTCAGAGGCAACACCGCCGGAGAGCAGTCTGAGCACAGATATTATAGTTCTTGAGGCTCTACTAGAGGCAGAAAGAGATGGTGTGGCTGCCATGAATGAGGTAATCTTGATCTCGAGGCTAGACATTATGCAATTAGCTGCACACATTATGCAATCAACCCAAGAATTGGAGGAAGTAAGAATGCTGCATTTGAAGACGGAGGAGGTCCTACTGTTTCTGCTATCTGAAGCCCAGGGTAATCCCAGTTCTTCTTTAGATACCAGTTGAAATTGTCCATAGATTATTGTACTTGCATGTTGTGTCATGTGTCTGAATGGATTATGTTGTAAGACCCCCTATGTTGTCCATGTGTTGTAATGATCCGAATTTTTTAGGCGAGGTAATCCTCAGTACTTGTATGATTAACATAAGGTAAACTATTTTTCGTGTGAGCATATTATATTGGATGAAATAACTGTTTGACTCAAAGTGTATCCAACCTACTGAATTCGAAGATCACGGCATTTCTAAATCATAATCATATATGAAGGTGGAATAAATCTTTGTTGTGGTTTTGAAGAAATAAATAACAAAACATAGAATTATCGATGGATATTCGTAATCGAATACAAATTGGATTTGAATTTAGTTGCCAGGGCGCAGGGCAAACGTGAATGCTAATTATCCCAAGTTTTGAATGAAGCGGCTAAACACCCACTATCATTTGTGGGCTGCCCGAAGCAAGTGTTTGCGAGAAGGAAATTATTGTCTACCCCTGACACTTTGACATCCTTATCGACTAGATTTAGACTGCTGTCGATAGGGGTAGACTAGTAACTTCAATCAGATGTGACACGACCGCCTCTGAGCCCATTCAGACACGGTGGACGCCAAACGTGGGCGGCAAAACACATTTGATTCAAGCTCGTCCGAAAGACATGTGTCTCTCCCTCCATTTCCCCATTCATACACGGTGGGCGGCAAAACAAACTCTCCTCGCCCAAAATGGATGTAGGCAAATATCTTAAATAGGGGCAGATGTGTAACTTCCCTCAGACGTGACACAACCGCCCTACCTGTCAGCCCCGTTCATACACCGTGGGCGCCAACAGTGGGCGGCAAAACACCCTCTCCTCGCCCGAAATCGCTACCAGCAAATATTTGGGAGATGCGAGATTACCGTCCTATCCCCAACCGATGTGATGTCCGAAATTTTAAACGGGGGATAAGTTCGTAACTTTCCCATATTTCAGAAAAGCGCGTCCCAAAGTTTGAGATCCTTCCTCCCCCTCCATTTCCCCATTCATACACCGTCAGCGCCACAACAACCTCCCCACTGCGGCCAGCCTCCTCTAACTGCCACCCCATCCTCCACCTTGCCGGAGCCGCTACCCCATCGTCCACTGCAAGAGATGGACGTCTCTCATCCATGCGCCGGACCAGGATCCTTTCATCGCGTCCTCTCGCTTCATCGGCGCCGTCGTCCACCTTGCCGTTGCTTCTCCTACGACCGCCTCGTCCACGGCAACAGGATTTATCCCCCGACCCGGCCATCTGTCGTCTAAAGTCTTCTTCCCCGCCGCCGACAGCCATTGCACCCGCAGCACGCTCCACGTATCAGCAGGGGCCTACACGGCGTCGCAAGAGAGGTGGTACTCTTCCATATGTGCTTAAGTAATTAATCTCACCTGGAAAAAAATCGTAAATTGTTCACTGTACTTTTCTTGTCCGTATCAAATCGTAGTGGCTAGTTGAAAGCAAACATTGGTTGCGAAGTAGCTTTGTCCGGTTTGCACCTTCAGATCCGCCATGGCACGGTCACTATACTCGTAAAGCTTATGGTTTCCCCCTATATATTCACTACCATCATCGTAGGTGCTTCGTGTCATGCTAGCACTGCTCTTCGAGACCTCAACCCATCAAGCGAAACAACATGCCACTCATAATTCCAAAGCTTAGGTGTTGAAATATGAATATGATATGATGCTCATATTACTAAAACAGAGAACGTTTAATTGGTCACCTAATGTTCCTATATTCGTTTCGAAAAGCATGTGCGCCACCCACTGGTCCAGCTAGTTCCACTTTCCTGATTTTACTCTTGATGCTTAGGGTTTTCCCCTTTTATCTACTCTACTATGATCTGCGTAGGTGCTTTCTGTCGTGCTAGCATTATTCCACCCTTCAAGTTAAACAACACAACACTCAAAATTCCAAAGCTTAGTTGTTCAAATATGATTGTGATATGATACTGATATTAGTTAACAGACACATTTAATTGGTTAGCTAAAGGTCCCACTTGAGTTTCCAAATGCATGTCGCGACATATAGAGAGACAGCAGAATTGCATTTCTTTGTCACTTGTTGACTTTACTTTCTTGTCCATAGCAAATCTTAGTTGTTATTTCAATGCAAACATCGGTTGCTAACTACCCTTTGCGCGGTTTGCAGCTTCAGCTCTGCCATCCCACTGCCACGGTCAACACTATACTCATCATGCTTACAGTTTCCCCATTATATGATGGCCACGATCAGCCTACGTGGTTCGTGTTGTAATAGCACTTCTCCACCCATCGAGCTAAACAAGCTTAGTTGTACAAATTCAAATATGATATTATGCTGATATTAGTAAAACTGAGAGATGTTTAATTGGTTAGCTAAATGTTCCTACTTTAGTTTAGAAATGCAAGTGAGCCACATATGGAGATACCAGAAGGAATACTATTTCTCTGTGCGCTCTGGTTCATCAATGGTGGGCAACCGACACTGTATAGAAAGACTTGTAATATCTTCTATCTGCTTGCTCTTCTGCTCTTCTTTAAGATGACCCTCTTCTCTTCTTTAATAAGTATGTTCCTTGTTGGGAAGAGTAGCAGAGACATTTGCGGTCGACTGGTCAGGTCGAGTTGTTCTCCCTTAGTATATTTTGAATCTGTAAGGTCAGGTCGACTTGTTCTTCTTTACTATATGTTGAAGCTGTCATCTGCAAAGCATCATCACTTCTGGGGCTCTCATATTTTGAGTAGTAGGCCACATTATATTAATGCACACACCAAGTTACAACATGCATGTCATCTCTCAGAACAATTACAGAGATAGCACAAATGGGTTTACATGGAGGCAGTATTGGATTAGAATCACTTCTGCATTACAAAGATAATCTCACTTGTTTTTCTATGTTTTCATGCATGTTAGGTACTGAACATTATCAAAATGAATATGAGAATGTGTGCACTAGAGGAATATTGCGGAACAATCCACTAGCTAACAAACTTGGCATGGTGGAGGATGGCCTATCTTATTCACCCATCAAGGTGCTTGCTCTAACTTGGCAAGGTTGTATTGGTCGCACATATTTTGCATCTGACCTCTTGCATTACTTCTACTTTGTTAAACCACTTGCTTAGTTCAAGCATCATATATGAGTATATGCCATACCTATCCATTTTCTGTACCTATTCCATGTGTCGTCATTCTATGTTTTTCCAGTCAAATGTTGTTCTTTCGTAATAGATGTCCAGAAGGAAGAGGGTGAGTGCAGATCCTCAAGGAGTACAAACTAGGTATTTGGAAAAGGTAGTGATACCTGATAAATCAGATAGATTAGCAGCCACAGAAAACACAGGCCCAACTGTACCACCCTCTACGCCTACTCCACTGGCCAAGCCCCTATTAGAACTGCTGAGAGCCCAGCGTCAGGTACTGTCTATGATATCAATTCAAAATTTGAACTCCTAAATTTCTGCATGTGCCTTACCTTCTCTCTTGTATGAAAACTAATTTCAGATGAAGCTCCTTGCTCAAAGGATCATAGGATCTCACAATAATACTCGGCTCTGCATTGCTCTTGTCAGTACCTCTTGCCCTTTGTCAGCATACTTACACTCATTGCTGTTTGATTATGTACCATCACTGTAAATGTTCACTTATTTATCCTCCCTTTGCTTGAAATTATAAGATCTATATTCACTCTTAGATAAATGTAGAATTAACACAATGGTATGAAGTTTTGGATTGCTCATGTATGTACCTGTTGTCATGTACTCCCTCTGTGTCGAATTAATTGTTGATCAATTGGATGTATTTAGAACTTAATAGTGCTAGATACATCCATTTGAGCGACAAGTAATAACGGACAGTGGTGGTATTATTGTACTTGCATCATGAGATAGTTGATTGTCCAGCATTACTCTGCATCTTATCTGCCCTGCCCTCCACTTTCTCCAAATTATCATATCTACATTTACTCTTACCAAAGTGTTGAATAAAGCCAATGCCACTACACACATTGATGTCTGCATTCCTCTTGTCAGTACCTTTTGCCTTCTAACCCTGTACTTAATTAATTACTATTTGATTATGTATCATCAGTCTGCACCTGAGCTTCATTATCCTCTGTTTCTTCCAATATTATTTGATCTATATTTACTCTTTGCAAAATGTAGAAAAATGGCAACGCTTATAAAGAATTTTCTTTGGGGAATTTATTGAATTATCCTTCCGTCAACATGGAGATGGGCTTTGTCCAGCCCGTGTTAACATGTAATGTAAGTTCATCCTTCTCAAGCCTTCAAACTTTGTTCTAGTATAGAGTTGGATAGGCATCATTTCCTCCACTGCTGCTTACTTTGCTGTTTACATCTGATTGGATGTTTGCAACAACTACCAGTTTTAAATTGTAGTTGTAAAAACATGTTCCTTGTGCAGAGCAGATCCATTTATTTGCTTATATAATTGTGAAACCTGTTACGTGTCTCCTTGTTTCTCTTTCAGAGTTGTACCTCTTACGCCAAGCAGAACTTTAGGGAAGATAGTGAGCCAAATCTTATTGAGGACAGCGAGATGACCCCAAGGTCCTGTCTTGATGAAGACAGTGAGTTGAAGCTACTCACCAGCAGGTGTGAGACAACCTCTGTGCAGTCGCTGCCTCAATCAGTTCGACTGCTTCAGTCTCAACTTAAAGCGGAAAGGCTTGCTTCATCTCAGCTCCGACTTGAAGTCAAAGATGCAAAGAAGATGACAGAGGACTGCCATGCGCACACTCGTGCCTTACAACTAGGGATCGAGCATCTATCGTTGACACAACTGAGGTCTCATTAGCTTGTTCGGCTGCTTGCGGGGCCCATCCTGGCCAGGCCTAGTGCCTTCTAAAGTGCTCTCAGTTTTGTATGTTCTTTTGTCGGCGCGTTTATATGCAATGGTGGCGACCGTTGATGCCCAATGTATGTAATCCGCGGTCACGTTGCGCTTTATTATCACCGGTAGCGAACTTTGATTCTGTCGGAGTAAATGACCACGGGTAGCATAACCGACCCCCCTGGCTCTTTGAAAATTATCAGGCCGTTCAGGCCTTCAAGCATACAAAGCCTAGGGCCACCTTCCCCCGGCCGGCTACCCCCAGGGCCGACTCCCAGAAGGCAACCCAGCCCCAGAAACCTCCTCCAAGAAAGATATGAGATGGCCGACTCCGGGAAGCCGGCCCCAAGAAGACCGACTCCCAGAAGCCGACCACGAAGAAAGCCGGCTCCCGGGAAGCCGGCCAAGATTACACCCACCAAGATTGAACCCTCATAGCGGCGGTACGATGGGGTGTGGCCAAAGTACAGCCCACTACCCCCGATTCCCGGAGCAGGCGTGGTCACAGGGCGCCGTACGGGCCAGCACTGTAGCCATGTAGGCCTCGATGTCACCCACGACAGGTGCCAGAACGGCCCGCGGGCGGCGTGCCCCTTTGCCAGAGAGACATCTGAAGACGGCCCGGCCTCCTCTAGTCGGCCAGGGATGTGGCCGGCTCCCAATAGCCGGCTACCTCCCTCCCTCGAAGCATGCGCCCCATTAAGGAGACCAGACGAGGTAAGGCTACAGTGAGAGCTCGCAAGGCGGCGACACTGTAGCCACGCTTACCTCGACAAAGCCCTCGTCATCAGAGGCGAGGCAACAGTAACTAGTCGCCGACAAAGCCCCCATGCGGTGGGGCCGGCGTGCCGGCCAAGAAGCCAGCAGCCGGCGGGACCCACCAGTCGGCGGGCCCCAATGACTGGCGGAGAAGCCGGCGAGCATAGACATTGACGGCTGGGACCCGCGCCCAGCCGGATTACCATTGTACCCCTGGGGGTAGGCCTATATAAACCCCCCGGGACACCCATGCAAAGGGTTGATCCCAGAGAATTCCACACACCATATAGAGAGAAAAAGGAGAGCTAGCCTTGCCCTTCTTCTTACTCTAGCCAAACAGCTCAAGGAGCACTTCTAGCTACTTGTATTAATCTAGTGATTATGCGGAGACCCCGCAGAGCAGGACTAGGGGTGTTATCTCCACGGAGAGCCCCGAACCTGGGTAAGATCCGCCGGCGTGCATGTCTTCGCCTCATCCCGTTTCCAGGCACCGGCAACGTCTTACTGGCTCCCACAATGATAAGCCACCCATTGGCATATGTCGCACCTACCACCCGACATTTGGCGCCCACCGTGGGGCCAGGTGCACCGTCGTTCGGAGACCTGTTCTGGACGGAAACCCTTTTTCTCCCCCGCGAGCGCAGCCAGCCTGCTGCGCCCGACGGCGTTTGCCCCGACGCGCTGCAAGGCGTCGACGACGCCTGCGCAGCGAGCTGCCTTGCCGATCTGCTCGGCGAGGCTCACATCTCCGACGAGCCCGCGTCCGACGCAGGCACGGACTACCCCGAGAGTCGCCTCGTCAGCCTCCTTGACCAACTTCACGTCTCCAGCGAGCTTGCTGTAGACTTGGAGTCGGTCGGCTCCACCGACCCGATGCTTATCGACTCCGACACGGCATCACTCGACGCCTACCCCTCCGACGTGGTAGTCTTCAATGAACCTCTCCCCCGAGCTGACAGCGGCAGCAGCGCTGTCATTGAGGTGCTGGTCATCAGCCACGTCGCCGACTCGGGCGAGAACGCCCACGACGCCCTGCAAGCGGCAATGCATGACTTGTCCGTCCCCATCCCGGCCGACGCCGACGCCGAGACCCTGGAGGCACACCGCCTCGCCCTCATCGTGGAAGGCCAGAAGATAGCCTCCATGAGACGCCTCACCGAGGCTCACCAGCGCGAAGTCGACCGCGCCGCCTTTGGCACACCGCCTCATGGCGGGCCGAGCCGAGCCGGCCTCGTCAAGAAGCGCGGCGCGGCCATCGCCAGCATGCTGGGGGCAGACCGCCCCGTCTACGCCACCCCGCTCGAGAATCTGCGAGCCGCTCAGGCCTCCGCTGAAGAGCTAAATGGGTTGGGGGCTGATGAGCTCCCCTACATGACAAGGCGAATCCAGCAGCTGATCGACGCGGCCGCAGAACGGCACGAAGCCGGCGCCCGCGCTGAGAGTCCTCCCCCGCACCGAGAGCACGCCGCGACATCCCGGTCGCCGACTGCGAGCGGCGCCCGCGCTAGGAAAGACAAAGAGCCGGCTGCTAGCCGCAGCCGGACTCGGATCACCATCGAGCGCTACGCGGAAGGCCGCCCTCGAGCAGTGGAGCGCCAGGGAAATCCGCCTCCCCCCGCCTCAAGGGGAGAGATATCCCACCCCGCCGCCTGTCACGCATCCGACTCTTGGTGGCCGACTAGGCCACCGCGAAGGAGTCGGCGAGAACGACGCCCGCCACCGGATCGACCGCCTAGCTCGATCCCTGGCGCTAGAAGAAGAAGACGATGTCGGCCCGCCATGCTTTGGCCCCCGCATCCGCGACGAGCCCTTCCCCAAAGGGTTCTCGCTCCCCAGAGACATGCCCAAGTACAATGGCTCTGCGAAGCCGGAAGATTGGCTCATCAACTACTCTACTGCTGTCAGCATAGCGAACGGCAACAGGCGCGTAGCCGTGAAGTACGTCCCTCTCATGCTGCAAGGCACGGCACGCACCTGGCTCAACAGCCTCAAGCCCTACAGCGTCAACAGCTGGATGGACTTCACGGAAGTCTTCGTCCGCAACTTCACCAGCACGTACAAGTGGCCTCCCAAGCCCCGCCAGCTCTCCCGATACGTCCAAGGGCCCAACGAGTCGACCCGCGACTACCTCACGCGGTGGGCCGAGCTCCGCAACTCCTGCGAGGGGGCGCACGAGGTTCAGGCCATCGAATACTTCACCGCCGGGTGCCGAGAGGGCACCCTCCTCAAGCACCGACTCCTCTGCGACGAGTCGGCTACCCTCGACGAGCTGCTGATCATTGCGGACAAGTACGCCACGGCCGACTCCTCGATGAAGACCGAGCTCCGAGTGGACGCCTCTGGGAAGGTGCTCGCTCCAGCTCCCAAGACACCGGCTGGCGACTCCAATCGGCACCCCTACCAAAACGACCACAAGCGCAAGGCCCCTATGCCGCCTTCCACCAGTCGGCAGGTGGCCACAGTCGAAGATGAGCAGGCCGAAGAACGGCTCGCTCCCAAGAAGAAGGGCGGCAGGCTGGCTTGGCAGCCGGCCTTCTCCTACGAGCAAACTCTCAATGCCCCCTGCAAGTTCCATAGCGGCGCGAAGCCGTCCAACCACACGACCCGAAAGTGCCACTGGCTCACACGGATCTCCAAGGGCGAGGGACTGGTGCCACCTCCGCCTCCCGGCCCGCCGCCTCCAGCCCCCCAGCAGCCGGCTGCTCGACCAGCAGTCGGAGCCATTCAAGATGAGTTCCCCGAAGAGCCCGCCGCCTACGTCATCTTCACGAGCCAGGTTGAAGACAAGCGCAGCCGGCACCGACAGCACCAAGAGGTCAACGCAGTCGCCTCCAGCAACCCCGAGTTCATGCATTGGTCCGAGAAGCCTATCAACTGGAGCCGGGTCGATCACCCAGAAGTGATGCCGTCCCCTGGCTCCTACGCATTGGTATTGGATGTTACCCTCGCAACGGAGAGGCGAGCTGCCCGATTCTCCCGCGTTCTGATTGATGGCGGAAGCAGTATCAACATACTGTACCGCGATACCATGGAGAAGTTGAACCTCAAGGCGAAGCAGATCATGCCAAGCCAGACCGTGTTCCATGGCATTGTACCCGGCCTGTCCTGTTCCCCGATCGGCAAGATCAAGATGGATGTTCTCTTCGGAGACAAGGATCACTTTCGCCGAGAAACAATCTGGTTCGAGGTAGTGGACCTGGAAAGCCCTTACCACACCTTGCTTGGCCGACCTGCTCTGGCCAAGTTCATGGCTGTGCCCCACTATGCCTACCTGAAGATGAAGACGCCGAGTTCGAAGGGGATCATCACCGTAGCCGGCGACTACAAGAAGTCCATCGAGTGCGCTGCAGCCAGCAGCCGGCTGGCCGAGTCCCTCGTAGTGGCAGAAGAGAAGAAGATGCTGGAGCGAGTTGTGGCCATGGCCGGCAAGCAGCCGGCCTTGTCTCCTGGCCCCAAGGATTATGATGCGCAGGGCTCCTTCCAGCCGGCCAAGGAGACGAAGAAGATACCTCTGGACCCGGAGAACCCGGAAAGGTTTGCAGTCATTGGTGCAAACCTGGACAGTAAATAGGAAGGCGAGCTCGTCGACTTCCTCCGTGAGAATCGAGACATCTTTGCATGGTCCCCAAAGGACATGCCGGGTGTTCCGAAGGATTTCGCCGAGCACAAATTGCACGTCCGAGCCGACGCGAAGCCGGTCAAGCAGCCCCTCCACAGACTGTTAGAAGAGAAGTGAAGAATCGTAGGAGAAGAGATAGCCCGGCTCCTCGCCGCCGGCTTTATTATGGAAGTATTTTTCCCAGAGTGGCTTGCCAACCCAGTCTTGGTGTTGAAGAAGAACAACAAATGGCGTATGTGTATAGACTACACCTGCCTCAACAAGGCCTGCCCCAAAGATCCGTTTGCTTTGCCACGGATTGATCAAGTGATAGACTCCACGGCCGGATGCAAGCTGTTGAGTTTTTTGGATGCCTACTCAGGATACCACCAGATCAAGTTGGACCCAGCAGACCGCCTGAAGACTGCCTTCATCACACCATTCGGAGCTTTCTGTTACCTGACTATGACATTCGGCTTGAGGAATGCCGGTGCCACTTTTCAGCGTTGCATGCAGAAATGCCTCCTCAAGCAACTCGGTAGAAATGCCCACGTCTACATAGACGATATTGTGGTGAAGACAGAGAAGCGCGGCACCCTGCTGGAGGACCTCAAAGATACATTTGCCAACTTGCGCCGATTCCAGATCAAGCTCAACCCCGAGAAATGCGTGTTCGGAGTACCAGCCGGCCAGCTTCTAGGTTTTCTGGTCTCCGAACGCGGCATTGAGTGCAACCCTGTGAAGATCGAGGCCGTTGAGAGAATGGAGATTCCCACCAAGTTGCGAGACGTGCAGAAGTTCACTGGGTGCCTGGCCTCCTTGAACCGCTTTATCAGCCGGCTAGGAGAGAAGGCTCTCCCCCTGTACCGACTCATGAAGAAATCCACTCATTTCGAGTGGAATGACCAAGCAAACCAAGCCTTCCATGAGTTGAAGAAGATGCTGACTACTCCACCTGTCCTGGCGGCGCCGACTGAGAAGGAGCCCATGCTCCTCTACATTGCCGCGACTAGCCGAGTGGTCAGTACAGTTGTCGTGGTCCAGCGCCCGGAAGAAGGCCGAGCCCAGCTAGTCCAGAGGCCGGTATATTATCTAAGCGAAGTACTATCCAGCTCAAAGCAAAACTACCCGCACTACCAGAAGATGTGCTATGGAGTGTACGTCGCCGCCAAGAAGCTGAAGCCCTACTTTCAAGAGCATCCCATCACGGTCCTATTCACCGCCCCGCTTGCCGAGATCATAGGCAGTCAGGATGCATCCGGCCGGGTGGCTAAATGGGCCATTGCGCTGGCGCCTTACACAATCTTCTACCAGCCCCGCACCGCCATCAAGTCCCAAGCATTGGCCGACTTCCTCGTCGACTAGGCCGAGACCCACTACCTACCGCCGGCTCCCGACTCTACTCATTGGCGGATGCACTTTGACGGGTCCAAGATGCGCACCGGCTTGGGAGCCGGCATCGTCCTCACCTCTCCCAAAGGCGACAAGCTCAAATACATGCTGCAAATTCGCTTTGCCGCCTCCAACAACGTGGCCGAGTACGAGGCGCTCATACAAGGGCTCCGGCTAGCCAAAGAGCTCGGCATACGCCGGATCCTGTGTTATGGCGACTCAGACTTGGTGGTCCAGCAGTCATCTGGCGACTGGGACGCCAAGGATGCAAACATGGCGAGCTATCGATTCCTCGTCCAGCAGATCAGTGGGCACTTCGAAGGGTGCGAGTTCCTTCACGTGCCACGGGCCGACAACGACCAAGCAGATGCCCTGGCACGGATCGGCTCCACCCGACAGGCTATACCAACCGGTGTCTCTCTCCAGCGCCTCCTCAAACCGTCTATCAAGCCGTCTCCAGAGTCGGATTCTATCTTCGTACCGCCCGCCCCTGATGCAGCCGGATCCGACTGGAGGAACCCAGCAGGCGGCCCAGGGACTTCGACAAGCGGCTCGGGGACTGCCGTAGTCGCACCCGGCTCGGGGACTTCAGAACCCGGCCCGGGGACTACAGCAGTCGGCCTGGGGACTGCAGCGACACAAGAAGCGGTGGCCGACTCCAACTCTCCACCACCCAACCCACCCACCCGAGTCACAGTGGCCGTACTAACAGTAGAAGAAGTCACAGCTCCATCATGGGCCTAGCCCATCCTCAACTTCCTAGTCAACAGAGAGCTGCCGACTGATGAGATCTCGGCAAGATTAGTGCAACGCCGAGCCGGAGCGTATGCAATAATAAACAGAGAACTTGTCAAGCGCAGCGTCACTGGAGTCTTCTAGCGCTGCGTCGAGCCAGAGAAAGGTGTGGCAATCCTCAAAGATATCCACCACGGCGAATGCAGCCACCACGCAGCCTCAAGATCACTTGTGGCCAAAGCCTTCCGCCATGGTTTCTTTTGGCCGACTGCTTTGGAAGATGCCAAAGAGATAGTCAAAAGCTACAAAGGATGCCAAGTTTTCAGTTCCAAGCAACACCTGCCGGCTTCTGCACTCAAGACCATCCCTCTCACCTGGCCCTTTGCCGTCTGGGGGCTGGACATGGTAGGCCCATTCAAGACAGCCCGCGGCGGCTTGACACATCTGCTTGTTGCCGTGGACAAATTTACCAAGTGGATCGAAGCGAAGCCGATCAAGAAGCTGAACGGGACGACTGCCGTGACATTCATTGCCGACATCACTACTCGGTATGGCGTGCCGCACAGCATCATCACCGACAACGGCACAAACTTTGCCAAAGGAGCACTGGCACGTTTCTGCGCGACACAGGGCATCCAACTGGACTTATCGTCCGTTGCCCACCCGCAGTCAAAAGGCCAGGTCGAGCGAGCAAATGGACTCATCCTCTCCGGCATCAAGCCCCGACTGGTCGTACCACTGGAACGATGAGCTGTCGGCTGTCCTCTGGAGTCTGCGTACTACCCCAAACAAGTCAACCGGCTTCACTCCGTTCTTCCTTGTATATGGTGCCGAGGCTGTCATCCCAACTGACATCGAGTTCGACTCGCCTCGGGTCACCATGTACACGGAGGCGGAGGCCAAGGAAGCGCGAGAAGACGGCTTCGACCTGCTGGAAGAAGGCCGGCTGTTAGCACTCAGCCGGTCTGCCATCTACCAGCAGGGTTTGCGCTGTTACCACAACCGAAAGGTCATGCCAAGATCTTTCCAAGAGGGCAACCTTGTGCTTCGGCTGATCCAGCGAACAGCCGGCCAGCACAAGCTCCCGGCCCCTTGGGAAGGCCCTTTCGTCATCAGCAAAGCACTAGGCAACGACTCCTACTACCTGATTGACGCACAAAAACCAAGAGCACGCAAGAGGGACGATTTCGGCAAGGAGTCGGAGCGACCATGGAACGTGAACCTCCTGAGAAGATTTTACAGTTGAAAGCAGTATGTATCATGCCACCTTTTTGTATTAAGTACGAAACAACAGGCCCCCCGAGGAGCACTCGGGGACTGCCCTCCTTTATCTATGAATGACGAGTGTCATATTCATGAATGTATTATTACATTTGATTTTCTGTCTGGCATCGGGTTCGACTAGTCGGCCCGGGGACTGGCCGCCTTAAGTTATATTAAAAGTTCTACCTGAAGTCAGACAAAGTAGTGTGCCGGCACCCGAGCCTTCTCTTGTTGAAAGTCGCAGCTCGAAGAACCGACTGCCCGACTGGCTAGAGCCAAAGGCGGCAAGGATGCCCACACGAAAAACGGCTAAGGACTAACGAACTCATATAACGCAAGCCGGCCTCCAACCACGCCTACCGGCTGTCAAAACAGCCGGCTGGCTGGCCTCCCAGTCACTTCGCTAAAGTCCAACAAAGCTAGAGTACTTGCCCTCCCAACTGGCCAAGCACTTCTCCAGCCGCAGATTGCAGAGCAACTGTCCGACTAGGGAGGCGGCAACCAAGAGAGGGTGGCAAAGGAAACAGCAGAAGGATGAAAAGCAAAGAACAAGGGAAAGCCAAACGCATGCATAATTGTATTTACACAAAGGCCCCAAACCGGCCGGCAGTCAATATGGTTCGAATACACCTAGTGGGTGGAATTGTGCAAACTTAACAAAATACTGTTCCATGAGCGGTAAAACAGGAAAATAAAGGCAGCAGACTAGACTAAGGGCGCAGTATGGGAGCCAGGTTGGTCGGTGGAGACGGCGCCACCGGCTGGACGGGTCTCGGCTTGATCATCGCCGGATGCAGGCGGTGCACCCGCGCGTGCCTTGTTGCTAGAGATACGGTCAAGCTGAGGCTGACCGGCCACCCCGCCATCTGGCCCGGCGTCTTCACCCTCCTCCTCTTCCTCCTCGCCCTCGTCGCTGGAGTCGATCTCCTCCGCCGAGTCCTCGTCGTCTGCCGGGTTCAGCCTGAACCACTCCTCCGGCTGGGCAACACCGTTGTCGTCCACTTCAGGAGCGAAGGCACTGGTGTCGGTGTAGTCGGCGATCGCCGAAGCCCGCTGGATGATAGCCAGCCGCGCCGGCTCCAGCTCCGTGTCGGCCTCCTGCCGCCAGGTGGCCAGCTGGTCCAGACTCAACTCAGGATACCAGGCCTTGGCAAACTCCAGCGCCCGCCTGGCGCCGGACCGAGCCGCCGAAGCCTTCCAGGCCTCGAAGCGGCCGACCGCCACCTCCAGCCAGTCGGCAGTCCGACCGGGGGTGCGGGGAATCACCTCACCGGGCCAAAGGGCGGCTAACACCTGCGCCCCAACACGCTGAAGCCGGCGGAGCATGCGGTGAGCCGGCTGAAGGCGGGCTTGAATCGCCAAGAGCTGCTCCTCCAGCGACCGGCGAGCGTTTGGCGCGATCTCGGTGCCAACCTGCCTCCGTGCCTCGCGGTGGGCCTCGACGACCTGGTTGGCGGCGGTAGAGTAGCCAGGGAAGTACTCTGTACAAAGAAGAAAGAGAAAGAAGAGAAAAACACCAAGTCAGAAAATGAGCTAAAGCGGCAAGCGGCAAGCAAGGACGAAGAGGAAGGCGGCCTACCGTCAACCAAGTCTTCGATCTAGCCATAGCCGTTGATCAGCGTCTGCTTCACTTCGGCCCAGCTGGCCGCCTCTGTCTCATACTCGGCTTGGAGGGCGGCCTCGCTGTCCCGCACCGCCTTCAGGGCCGCCTTGTGGCTCTGCTCCTGGTCGGCCAACCTCTTGGCCAGGCGGTCACGCTCCTGTGCCAAGGCGGCAAACTCGGCCTCCTTAGCGCGGAGGGCGACCTGAGTCCCGCCCAGCTGTTCCCTCAGACTGGCGTTGGCTGCTGCAGTGATGGCAGAAAAGAAAGAAGCACTAAGGGAGAAGTCATCAAGGAAGATCCGACCCGACTGCTCAGCAGTCGGCCCGAATCTCGGGGACTACACCCAGTGGGTGCGCTGACGCGCCCCCACGTAAGATAAAAGACGAAGCACTTACCCTGGCTCTCAGATAGGTCAGCAGTCTTCTGGGTCAGCTCCCAAGCCTGGGAGTTGAAGACAGCCGCGCGGAGGTTGTGGTAGTCCTGCAAGTCAGGCAGAGGAGCGAATGAGAACAAGAATAGCAAAACAAGGCCCGCTAAGAAGTTCCAAGCCGCCTGCACAGCAGCCGACTCGGAACTCGGGGACTACACCCAGTGGGTGCGCTGACGCGCCCCCACGGAAGATAACAAGATCAAAAAAGCAAAAATAGGAAGACTAACCTGAATGGCTGCCCGCGTCGCAAGGAACTCGTCATTATATTTCCTCAGCGCCGCAGCCTGGGTTTGAAGCCGGTTCCGGACGTCCTGCGCTGCCACGTTCACCATAGCTGTCCCTCCACCCGGTGTCCACCCCGAGCTGGCCCTGGCCGCCTCCATATCCTGGGCCGACGAGCTGGAGCCCGCGGCCTTCTGCGGCTCCGATGCAGCCTTCCCCGCACGCTGGCGCGATGGCGACTGAACCACCAGATCCGTCCTCACGGCCGGTTCGCCCCCGGCCGATTGCGCAGGCGGCAAGTTAGGCTGGCCGCCTTGGGTCGCTCCAGTCGGCGGGGCCGGTGCCGCCTCCCTCTCCAGGACGACGACGTCGTCCTCCCTCTCCAGTCCTGGCTGGTCGCTGCAGGCTTCCTCTCGCGGGGGCTCTGGGGCCCCAGGCGCCGCGACGCGCAGAGGGGTGACGAGCAAGGCCCCCTCCGCCGTCGCCGCGGCCGCAGCCTCCGCTTGGGCCTTGGCCGCTGCGTCGGCGCGCGCCTTCGCGGCCTCCTCCTCCTGCGCCGCCTTGGCGGCAGCCGCCCTCAATTCCTCCGCCTCCCGCGTGTTTCGCTCCGTCGCCGCCTGAAGCTCGGCCCGGGGGTCCACGCGGCGGGTGCTCCCGGATCCTCCCGGCGATCCAACGACGGAGGCAGCAGCAACCCGCTCGAGCGACAGCGGAGCCCTGATTTTTGAGAAACGACAAGGATTCAGAAATCACCAAAGAAAAGAAGAAAGAACGCGCGAAGGAGTATACACTTACGCCGACACCGTCTGCGGCTGCTTCACCACCTTGCGGAAGGGGGCCGCCTTCGCGGCCGCCTCATCTCGCCTGGTCGCCGCCGCCCTGCCCTTGGGCTTCTTCGGCCGACTGCCGAACAAGCCCGACGCGGCGCGACGCTTCTGCCCGCCGCCCCGAGCAGGCGGCACGGCGGAGGAACGCCGTGGCCAGACGCTGGCTGGCGGCGTGGGACGACTTCCGCCTCGTCGTCATCCGGCCAGTCATCGAAGATGGCTCCAAGCCTGGAGCCGCCTGCCTCGCCGCCAGCTTGGCCGCCACCCGCCTCGGTGTTGTCATCCATGGCGGCCGCCCCCAAGTCGGGGTCCTCCAGGTCGTGCTCTGCCCGGTCAGGGAGGAATCGGCACTCCGCCTCTGACCCGCCTGCAGGTCGAAGGAGAGGGCTCTGCCGAGACGTGCCGACTGGTCAGAGTCGGCCAGAGGGAACTCGGCGACAAAACTAAGAGAAGAAAAGGAAAAAGAGAACATACCGTGGGTGGCGGATGTGCCCGGGAATATGGCTCCTTGCCAAACTGCCATTCTGCAGAGAGCTTGCAGTTCACAAGGTAATTCACCATATGGGCCACCTCGTCATGCGGCATGTCCTTGGTGCACATCCGACTCGGATCGAGCTGGCCGCTCATCTGACAGATCAGGTGAGGGCGGCTCTGAAGCGGAAGCACCCGGCGCGCGACGAAGGTGGCCAGCAAGTCAGACCCAGTCAGGCCCTCCGACTGGATCATCACCCGCAGTCGGGCGACGGCCGCGGCTCCAGCCGGCATCAGTGTCACGGCCCGATAGGACCACTGGGGCCGCCTACCCGCCGGCGGGCCGGCTACATAAGCCGGCAAGTTGACATAGTCGCCTTGCGGGGCGACGTTCTTCACGTAGAAGTATGACTTCTGCCAGAGCTTCACCGACTGGATTAACGTGATGACGGGGAAGGGCTTGTCGGCTGCCACCCTCCGCATCATGATGAAGGCGCCACTCTGGGCCGGCACGCCCTGCATACGCGTGCCCAGCTTGGACTAGAAGAACTCCCCCCAGAGCTCGAGGGTGGGGAGAACACCAAGATAGCCTTCGCACAAGGTGACGAAGGCGGACAGCAGCACCACCGTGTTCGGGGTGAGGTGGTGCGGCTGGAGTTGATAGAATTCGAGGAAGGAACGGAAGAAAGCACTCGCGGGCAAGCCGATGCCGCGCAGGAAATGCGAGCAGAAGACCACCCGCTTGCCTTCCTCCGTCTCCGGCGTGATCTCCTTCTTAGGCGCGAGACGGACCCCCACCCTGTCCGCGCTGGGCAGCCGCCGCGTCTTGCGGAGGAACTCGACGTGGTCCATATGGACGTTGGAGCCGTAGCCACGCTTACCTCGACAAAGCCCTCGTCATCAGAGGCGAGGCAACAGTAACCAGCCACCGACAAAGCCCCCATGCGGTGGGACCGGCGTGCCGGCCAAGAAGCTGGCAGCCGGCGGGACCCCCCAGTCGGCGGGCCCCAATGACCGGCGGAGAAGCCGGCGAGCATAGACATTGACGGCTGGGACCCGCGCCTAGCCGGATTACCATTGTACCCCTGGGGGTAGGCCTATATAAACCCCCCGGGACACCCATGCAAAGGGTTGATCCCAGAGAATTCCACACACCATATAGAGAGAAAAAGGAGAGCTAGCCTTGCCCTTCTTCTTCCTCTAGCCAAACAGCTCAAGGAGCACTTGTAGCTACTTGTATTAATCTAGTGATTATGCGGAGACCCCGCAGAGCAGGACTAGGGGTCTTATCTCCACGGAGAGCCCCGAACCTGGGTAAGATCCGCCGGCGTGCATGTCTTCGCCTCATCCCGTTTCCAGGCACCGGCGACGTCTTACTGGCTCCCACAATGATAAGCCACCCGTTGGCATATGTCGCACCTACCACCCGACAGATTCCCAGTGGATGTAATATGCCGTAATTTCTTTACTGTATAGTCTAGGTTTATTCTTTGGTCGGTATGCTGTAATTTGGGCCGGAAGGTTAAGTGGATCTCAGTGTTGTCGGTCTTCAAGCCGGCCCGTTGCTCATATGAGCCAAAACGTGGGCCTATAATCATCTTGGGCCATTAGCAGGTCTAATCCTATAGTAGTTTCCTGCCTTTAACAGGCCGAGTAAAGTTCTAGCCAGCTGGGCCAGAGAATACCATGGGCTTTTAATAGGCTAAAACCTAAATTGGGCCAGCGTTGGACCGAAATATTCATGGGCCAATACAGGCCAAAACTGCCTAAGGCCCATGTTTGGCCAAAATAGGACGAGGGGTTAAGAGGCCAAAATATATCTCGGGCCTGTTTGGCCCAATAAAATTATGGGCTTTAAGCAGGCCGGTATCCACGTGGGCCACAGGCCCAAAAGTTTCGCGGGTAATTATCAGATGGGCTGTAAGCAGGCCGAATTCAACGCGGGCTGTAATTAGGCCCAACTGTTCTACGGGCCATTAACAGGCCGATAGGCCTGTTGGGCTGAAATTTATCCACAAAGACAACGGGCCGTTAAGAGGCCTAAAGTACCTTGGGACAAGATATAGCCCAATTTCTGCATGGTCCGTTAAAGGGCCTAAAGTTAAACCGGGCCCACAACGTCCCAGATGCACCACGGGCCGCTAACAGGCCGAAACTATTATCGGACCGAACTGGTTAACGGGCATTTAACATGCTGAAATACATACCTGTCTTAGAATGGGCCCAAAAGAACAGTGGCCTGTTAACGGGCCTGATCCGATATGGGCCGTAATTTGGCCCAAAAGACGGCAGGCTATGAACGGGCTTGATCTGCTATGGGCCTCTGTTTGGCCCAAAACATGGCAGGCTGTTACGGGCCAGCCCACTAGTGTCTGAAAAAATATGGTGGGCTTTTAGCTGGGCCAGCCTTTTCAATGGAATGGGCATCTGTTGGGCCGTGCCACATGTCGACGTATCATAGGCACCTCCAGTCGAATGAGTGGATGACATCTGTCCCAACGGTGAGCAAACACGTGTTTCCCCCGGCCAATGAGAATTTTACACGTGGAAAATCCCCATTGGTCCGGGCTGTTAACGGGTTATCGGATCCAAAACCGGACCCGATAGCTTAGCGGCGACCCGTTACGGTCGATGCCACGTGTCGGTCAACCTTGACGAAAGCACTTCTATGACGCGGGATTTATCGTCATGGAGGTGGACACTCCCGTGATGATAATTTTGGTAATGTCATGGAACACTTCTACGACAGCACAAGTATGACTATCTTGATTCTATCATAAAATCATCATGGATGTACATGCATGACAGAAAACGTGACCTAATGTGACAAACACGTATCATCACGGAAGTGTATTTTTTTGGAGTGTGATAAGTCGCGTGAGCACTTTTGAGCCCAAAAGGCATAGATACATAGCAGAAGGCTCCAAAGGGAGTGATGAAAGATGTCTTCTCCTGGTCCTTAACTGCCATCTTGATCTGATGATAACCAGAATAAGCATCCAAGAAACTCAAACGCTCACAACCCGCCGTGGCAACAATGATCTGATCAATACAAGGGAGAGCAAAAGGACCAGCCGGACATGCCTTGTTAAGGTCTGTGTAATCCACACACATGTGCCAAGTGCCATTTTTCTTAAGCACCAGCACTGGGTTAGCCAACCATTCAGGATGAAAAACTTCAATAATAAACCCAGCCGCCAAGAGCCGGGCCACTTCTTCACCAATGGCCTTGCGCCTCTCTTCATTAAAGCGACAAGGGAATTGCTTGACCGGTTTAAACTTTGGATCAACATTGAGAGTGTGCTCAGCGAGTTCCCTCGGTACACCTGGCATGTCTGAAGGTTTCCATGCAAAGATGTCCCCGGTTCTCATGGATGAACTCGATGAGCGCTTTCCTATTTCAGATCAATATTGGCACTGATACTGAACTATTTGGATGAGTCGCCAGGAACAAAATTGACCTGTTTGGTATCATCTGCCGACTTAAATTTCAACAAAGGGTCATGCTCTGTGGTTGGCTTCTTCAAGGGGGTCATATCCGCCAGGTCAACATTATCTTTGTAGAACTTCAACTCCTCTGTTGCACAAACAGACTCAGCATAGGCAGCATCGCCTTCTTCACACTCCAAAGCTATCTTCATGTCACCGTGCACAGTGATGGTAGCCTTACGACTCGTCATTTTAAGCTGCAATTAAACATAACAAGGTCGTGCCATAAATTTGGCATAAGCCGGTCGTCCAAACAGGGCGTGATAAGGGCTCTTGAGCTTGACCACCTCAAAAGTCAATTTTTTGCGCCTATAGTCATGATCATTGCGAAAAGCCACCTCCAAAGTTATCTTACCCACCGGATACGCCGACTTACCAGGCACCACCCCATGAAAGACCGTAGAAGACGGCTTAAGATCTTTGTCAGTCAAATTCATACAGCGAAAAGTATCATAATAAAGGATATTGATACTGCTGCCCCCGTCCATAAGCACCTTCGTGAACTTGTACCCTCCAACCTGAGGAGCAACAACCAAAGCCATCAGACCCAGGTTATCCACCCGGGGCGGGTGATCCTCACGGCTCCATACAATGGGCTGCTGTGACCATCGTAAGTATCGAAGGACCACCGGCTCAACCGCGTTCACCGCCCGCTTATGAATCTTTTGGTCTCGTTTGCACAAACTCATGGTAAACACATGATATTGACCGCTATTCAGCTACTTCAGATTACTTTGATAACCAGACAACTGCTGTTGATTACCTTGATTAGGTTGCTGATTGAAACTGCCTTGATTACCTTGGCCCTGAAATCCAGAGTTTGAACCGCCACCCCCAAAGCCAGGCCCGTGAGAGTCGGATCCTGACCCGCCGTGCGGGCCCTGGTTATCCTGATAAAAGTCGGAATTTCTATACTTGCTCATGATGAAGCAATCTTTCCAGAGATGAGTGGCCGACTTATCTTGAGTATCGTGCTTTGGGCAAGGCTGATTCATTATCGCCCCAGGGTTGAATTTTGGCCTGCCAAACCGGGGCACTGATGATTTCCCCTTACAACGCTGATTATTACCTTGCGTGTTGGTATTAGCCACAAAGTCTGAACCGCCATCAGTTTGCTTGCGCTTACTATTATTTCCTTGACCCGCCGTATTGTGTTGTTGCCCCTTTGCATTGCTGTTCTTCTTGCCCTTGCCAGCCTTCTCCTCATCAGACTCAGGGTCCTTAGTATTATCAGATTCGGCGTACTTGACGAGAGCTGCCATGAGCTCTCCCATATCATTGCAGTGGCGCTTAAGCCGCCCCAGCTTCTGCTTGAGGGGAAGGAACCGGGAAATCTTCTCTAAAATCAGGACAGCTGAGCCGGCGTTGATACTGTCCGATGAGTGGATAATGGCCGAGATCTGGCATACCCAATGGGCTGTCAACTCGCCCTCACCCTGGACACAAGTGTCTAAATCAAGAATCGACGTAGGCTGCTTGCACGTGTCCTTGAAATTCTGAATAAAACACATTTTCAATTCAGCCCATGATCAGATAGAATTAGGGGGCAATCCCTTTAACCAGGTGTGAGCTGGCCCATCCAACATTATGGTGAAATACTTGGCGCACGCAGCGTCACTGACGTCCAACATTTCCATGGCCATCTCATAGCTCTCAATCCAAGCCTCCGGGGGTTGATCCGCTGTGTAATTGGGCACCTTGTGGGGACCCTTAAAATCCTCTGGCAGGCGCTCATCACGCAAAGCCGGCACTAGACACGGCACACCCACGGTCCTAGAAGTAATCCCATCTTCCACAGACACCGACGGGTTATGCTGAGGTTGCTGATGAGTTGCTAGTTGAGCCACCAGCTCAGCCTCCCGACGTGCCCTAGCCTGATCCATCAAAGCCTGAGCATGGTTACCAGCAGGTGCCGGGTCAAGCCCACGCGGCTGGTTACGGTGCCGCTCACTGCTCGACACCGCCGGTGACTCAATATGCCGGCTATAACTCTGACTGGGGCGTGGAGTCGAATGAATCCGCTCACGGCTGTACGAATAAGCCGTCTGCTGAGCTAGCGCCGTGTTAAGAAGCTCGATAGCCCTTCGGGTCTCAACCGCCATGGGAGACTCACCTTGCACTGGAAGAGCCGCCAACCGCGACGCCGCAGCAACCAAGTTATCCAGAGGGTTAGAATAATGACAGACGTGTCGACACCTGCTGAGGCGGGGTTAAATTCAAACGAGGCAGGTCTGCAACACGTGGTTGAACCGTCGGTCCGATCACAGGCGCCTCGACAGCCCGATTTATCTCAAGTGGATTACTTGGTCCCGCCCCAGGTGTGCTAAAAAGATTCCTTGCATCGTACTCTGAAGGTAAACGACTCTGGTGCCTCCTTTGTAGAATGGCGTTAGATGCATTCTGTTCCAAGCTTAACCGGAAATTTTCGGCTTGAATCCGTTGTGACTCAGTGTCCAGGGCGGCTTGTTCCATCGGCATCCTAGCGTTCTCAGCATGAAGCTCCTCCTTAGCCTGAGCTATCTCATCTCGCAGTTTCGCGACATCCACCTTGTGCTGTGCTTGATTCTCCAGGGTTACCTCTGTAGCTAGTAAGATTGCCAAAGCATCCAAGAGCTCAGATAAGACTTGAGCCGGCGGGCGCCCAGAGCCGCTCGCCCCGGCCATCGCTGCAGCCGTTGAGCTAGAGGTCATCGCCGCAACGGTCGTCGAATTGAGCACCAGTTGTGTGCCGGCCATGAAGACCACGACCCTGTTTGGCGGGGTCCGGAATACTGTTGCCATCGGAATAGCCCCCAAGCCCGCCGTCTTGCAATTGATACATGGAATTGGTCTCACCGGTTGAGGACTCATCATCAGTGTAGATGGCTGTCTCTCCACCGGACACAGATCCTTCCTCAAGACCCGCTCCATGAATAAAACCAACGAAAGCGTGCTTCCCGGTGGTTTGATCCTCGGCGGGTCGTGTGCGCTGAGCCGTCTGGATGATGTCGGTGCAAATGTGTGGCTCAGGTTCCGACTCGCCGATCTTGCTGATGAAGATGTGGATTCCGCCGAAGGGGACCCAGTACCTGTACTCGATTGAGCCGGCCTCGGGGCCCCAGCCAGCATCGTCGTTATAGAGCTTGCCACGGCGGCTCTTAGTCATCCGGCCGATGGCGTATCCCTTGATCCCTGCAAAATTGCCCTTCAAGAACTCGAAACCACCGTGTGGTGGCCCCACGATGGGCGCCAACTGTCGTGGACTTAACATGGCAGATGCCCTAGCAAAAGGACTTAGGTGTGGAGCCATCGCAACTAGGTTAGCTTAAAGGGGTTGAACGGGACAAAGGACACATAGAGTTTACCCAGGTTTGGCCCCTCTCAATGAGGTAAAAGCCTACTCCTGCTTTAGGTTGTATTTCTTGGGTTTCGATTACCAGGGAGCGAATATGCTTGACCTAGTTCTTGATAGATTGTTTCTTGAGTTAACCCGCCGCCGGGTCACCCCTTTATATACAGGTTGATGCCCGGCGGCTTACAGAGTCCCGACCCGCTCACACAAACGTGACCGGCTCGGCTTCTAACTAAGCTTGCCTTACAGAACAAGTTAAACATATCGCGGCTCACCCCTTTGGGCCTCCAGTCGCCTCCGGGTCTTGGGCCTTCAATAGGCTCACTCCATGAACCGCCATCTTCATGTCTTCTTGGACCTTATCGGGCCTCTTCATATTTAAGTCGCCAATGGCATGACCCGGCCCCTCCTGGGCAGGTCCACTACAAAAAAAATACACTTCCATGATGATACGTGTTTGTCACAGTAGGTCACGTTTTCTGTCATGCATGTACATCCATGACGATTTTATGACAGAATCAAGATAGTCATACTTGTGCTATCGTAGAAGTGTTCCATGACATTACCAAAATTATCATCACGGAAGTGTCCACTTCCATGACGATAAATCTCGCGTCATAGAAGTGCTTTCGTCAAGGGTGACCGACACGTGGCATCCACCGTAACGGCTCGCCGTTAAGCTATCGGGCCCGGTTTTGAATCTGATAACCCGTTAACAGCCCGGACCAATGGTGATTTTCCACGTGTAAAATTCTCATTGGCCGGAGGAAACACGTGTCTGCTCCTCGGTGGGCCAGATGTCGCGCGTCCATTGGAGGAGACATGCCTATGATACGTCTACACGTGGCAGGGCCCAATAGAGGCCCATATAGGTTAAATGGGCCGGCCCAACTAAAGGCCCACAAGATTTTGCGGACCATAATGGGCCGGCCCAACTAAAGGCCCACAAGATTTTGCGGACCATAATGGGCCGGCCCAGCTAAAGGCCCACAAGATTTTGCCGACCATAATGGGCCGGCCCAGCTAAAGGCCCACAAGATTTTGAGGACACTAGTGGGCCGGCCCATTCACAGGCTGTCATGTTTTGGGCCAAATGCCGGCCCATATTTGATCCGGTCCATTAACAGCCTGCCACGTTCCGGGCCTAATAAAGGCCCATATGAGATCCGGCCCGTTAAAAGCCTACCATGTTCTGGGCCAAATTACGGCCCAGATAAGATCCGGCCCTTTAAGAGGCTTTGGGCCAAACTATAGCCCATATCAGATTCGACCCGTCAACTGGACGCTATACTTTTGGGCTCACTTGCTAAAGGCCCATTTAGTAATTCGGCCTGATATTAGTTTTGGCCTGTTAAAGGCCCATTTAACATTTCAGCCCTATATTTATTTTGGCCTGTTAAAAGCCCTTCATATAGTTGGGCCTAACTACGGCCCGGTTTGCATCCGGCCTACTCACAGCCGATAATCTGATTGGGCCAAACAAGGACCGAGAAAATTTTGGCCTATTAACGACCCGTGATGTGATTGGCACAATCATGGGCCGGGGTCTATTTCGGCCTGCTGCCGACCCGTGAGTTGTTCGGCACGTTTCAGGCCCAACCTACTTTTTAGCCTCCTAAAAGCCCATTGAGTTTTCTTGCAAAAATAGGGCCGACGGTTTACTCGGCCTATTAAAGGCCCGAATCTACTTGTGGGACAGTTTACATTTAGGCATGTTAACGGACCAAGATGACTGGGCCCATGATGCGGATCATACATAGTGATTTGCATGACGGCCCGATTATGTACCGTAATTTTACGGTTTGGCCGGTTTACTGCGAAGACAGGATATATATACAGTAAAATAACAGTAGCATCGTGAATAAGAAAAACCTAGACTATAAAATAAAGAAATTATGGCATATTAAATCCACTGGGCATCAAAGTTCGCCACTATGATAATAAAGCACAAGCAGACAGCAGATTAGATACACTGGGCATCAAAGATCGCCACCAGTGCAAATAAACACGCCGACAAAATAATATACAAAACCGTCAGCACTTCAATAGAGTTCAAGAAAGCTTAGCCCTGCTCGGGAGCTGCAGCGCAAGCAGCTGAGCAAGCAGATGAGATTGCGCTTGTTTGGCACTTATATCCTCCTCACTCTGAAAGATAAACAAGCAGACAGATGACAGGTTTTGCACATATAAGTATGAGTGTTGACAATTCATCACATTTCTTACTAACGAATAAAGTGACACAGTTTAGAATAGCATTAACACAATATGGTATTGTTCAGGTCAAGACATGGCAGGAAATGACATTGTGAAGGAGTTGGCAGCTTCACGACACCACTGGATTACAGATCAAGAACTCATAAGTATCAATGGTTAGTGTGCTGTCAATTTATCCCATTTCAAATTGGCAAATAAAGAGACAGCTTAAATAATAGTAGAATGATATGATATTGTTCATAGTTAAGACATTGCAGAATATGACATTGTGCTGTAGTGGGTAGGTTCACGACACCACTGGATTACGGATCAAGAACAGAATCATACATGCAGTGCAAAAGAAGATACTTGCTCTGTATAGTTTAATTTACATGGTATGAAGAAGGAACTTGGTTGTACAACTGAAAACTTAAATTGAGAAGGACAGACTTTTGTTTATGAACTACATAATAAACTTTAAACATGCAATTTGATGCAAACACCAAAAATAAATAGCTGTTGCAGTCATGCCTAACCAAATATACACAATAAACTTTGAAGGCTTGAGAAGGACAAACTTACATTATTGGTGAAGACAGGCTCTATAAAGCCCTTGTCCATGCTGATGGGGGGGGGGGCAATTCAAGAAGTTTACTACAGAATCTTCTTCATAAGCATTGCCTTTATTCTACATTTTGTTAAGAGTAAATATAGATGTGATAATATAAGAAAAATGGAGAATATTTAAGATAAGATGAAGAGTGATGCTACATAACCAAGTAGCTATAAATGTAAGTACAGTGATACAGGCAAAAGGTACAGCCAAGAGGAATGCAGAGCTAAACTTCTTCAGTACCATCGGTGTTATCCAACCTTATGGTAAGAGTAAATATAGATCGGATGTGTAGAAAATGGAGGGCAAAGGAAAATAAGCTGCAAAGTGCATGTACAACTAGCTGTCAATATAAGTACACTAATAAAGGACAACAGGTACTTACAAGAACAATGCAGAGCTAAAAAATTCATTGGCATTGGATATATTCTACACTAATGTAACCATTCATACAAATCAGATAATTTGGAGCGAACAATTGATAAGCAAGCTGTCACATAATGAACCAGGTATGTATGCAAGTACAGTGATACAGGACAACAGGTACTAACAAGAGCAAAGCAGCGGGCAGCATATTTGCGATATCCTGTCATCCTTTTCAAACCGGAATTCTTCTTCGAGCAGATTTCCTGCAAAAAAGATCTGTAAGGCACATGCGGAAAAGTAGAAGTTCAAATTGTCATGTGATATCATAGATAGTACCTCATCCTGGGAACGAGACCAGTGCATAACAAGGTTTTTCCATTCAATGTCTTCTAAATTTAGCATAGGAGACTTCACCGGAAATTCGTTTATAGACTTGCCATCAAAGTGTGATTTCCTCAGGTAACACCGATACTGCTGCAATGCTTCCTTGAAAAGCGCAAGCAAGCTTTGCTCGCCATGACTATCTAGATTGACCCTCACCTACTTACAACAATGTAATGTAAATCATTGATGTGTTCAATCAGCAGAAAACAGGAAAATAATCACCATGAATAATAGCACTTACACGTAAGTGGGACAGGAAGATGTGAAAATGGTGTTTGTCTTCACTATAATCTTCCCATGATGGGAAGATATGCACGTAGTCCCTAACAACATTGAAAGCATTGTCTTTTAAACTAAGAATAACTAGAATGAGGTTCCAATCTGCAGGAATTGGCCGTCTCTACAGTTGGGATAGGTCTTCCGCTGGTGGACTTGCTGTACTTTTTGCTGGAGTGGGATGTTTCTATGGTACGGCTGGTGCTATGGCAACTGAAATCGGCATACCTGTTGCTGGAGTGTAGGTCCTGTGTGGTGGGGCTAGTGGTGTGGCCAGTGAAGTATGGGTACAGTCTGCTGGAGTCGGTCCTACGTTTTGTGTCACTAGTTGTAGAGCCAATATAAGTGGGGTGCTGTCCGATTTATCCAGCACCACCATGTTTTTCAAGGACTTTGCTGGTGCTCCTTCAGGTTCGTCAATCACCCTCTTCCTTTCTGATGTTTAATGCACAAGAACAGCATTTGAGTGAAAAAACATGGTATGATGAGAGATGGAATATGTATTGATAATGGATGGGCATGGCATCTTGACATATATGATGAGTAAACTAAGCAAATGGCGGTGCTACAAAGTAGAATAAATGTAGGACAACTTATGCAAGATACGCGCAATCAATAAAACCTTTCCAAGTTAGAACAGGCACCTTGATGGGTGAACAGGACAGGCCATCTGCCTTTGACTCCTCGAGGCCAGAATAGTCATTAGGATCATATTCTGAACAAGAATCTATAGGTGGGGAGCGAATGAGTTTCATGGCATCCAGAATGGCACTCAATGCCTTGGTGCCAATTTTGTAAGTCATTGCAGTGTTCCACAATATTCTTTTGATGCGCGGACTCTGATATTCACTGTGATTACGTATAATATCTGAGAAGCATGAAAACATAAATAGTAGTGAGATTATCTTTGTAATGCAGAGGATATTCTAATATAGGGGCGCCCCTGTAACCCTTGTGTGCTATCACTGGATTCTGATGAGAGAGCCCATGTGTGCTGTAATATGGTGCGTGCATTAATATAATCTGGCGCAAGTACACAAAAAATAGGCTCCAAAAGTAAGGATAGTTGGCAGATGATAGGTTCATAATATACTGTATAGAGAGTTTATGGCCAAACCATGATAACAAGAGCACACACCAACTAGGAAGATCGTAGTTTACATAAAAGGGGTACACCATAACCAAGATATATAAATCGGGAAAGTGCAACCGGCTGGAAATTACGTGTTGTATTGCCGCTACTAATTGAAAGCCTATCGATCACATACAGGCCAGCTCTATCAGCTGTTGACTGCAGATGTCCCTGCTGTCGTGGTACTAAGACTGACAGTAGAATAGGGGGTAGTATGGAGAGGAAGATCCTAGCTATGGCGAAGTTGTACACACGAGTTTTACGAGTTCAGGCCCTTCTTAGAAGAAGTAACAGCCTTACGTCTCAGAGCCCGGAGGCGGTCGATTGGATTATGCGTATGTGTGTTTACAGGGGTGCGAACCCTTGTGCATGTGGAGGGGGTGGCTTATATAGAGTGCGCCAGGACCCCAGCCAGCCCACATTACGAGGGATTTAAGGTACATCAAGAGTGGGGCGTTACTGGTAATGCTAGTAATAAAGAGACATAATGATCATTAAAGCTATGGTGTAATGTCCGACCGTTGCAGCGCAGAGTGGCTTTAGATCTTCTGGCGGTCGAGTGACGGTCTCCATGGTCGAGTGGATGGTGACTCCTCCTCAAATGCTTTTGGTTTTAGGGTGATGTCCTTGGGAAGGGTATCTAGGTCAGGCCTATGACCCTACCCTAGGTACATAGCTTCATTAGCCCCCGAATGGATCAGGGTTTGAGTGGAGAAGGAGTTGGAAATACTTCCGACTCACTTTTTGCGCTTCGGATGTGTCTTGTTCGGATCGACGGACCAGCATGATGACACCAACTTCTTTTTCAGTTGCCTTGGTCCATTCCTCGTTTTGTCGAGTGAACTTTTGCTGAAAGAACTTCGAGTGTTAATACGGAGAAGATCTTCCATCTGGCAGGTTGTTCTGCTATCCGCAGATCTCGCGGGATTCGAATTTTGGGAAGCGCGCAGGGCGGAGGAGGCCGCAGTAACAGGCTGGATAAGGCAAGGTCGCCTCGATTTCCGTGCCACCTTTTACGCCATGTATCGCGCGCGCGACTGTTGTGGGATTTGATAAGATCGCCTGGGCCTACAGGTCAGTCACTCGGAAGCAACCTCATATAAGGCGCCGGACTGGGGTTTTTTGAACAGTGCGCCCTCATTCTTCTTCCTTCCTCTCAGTTTTCTCCACCGCGTCCGTTCCTGCTCCAGCGCCACCGCTCCGTTCGAGCTCTGTCCGCTGTGATGAGGAAAGAGAAGACGGAGGCCCTGGAGCGCGCGGAGAAGACAACGACGAAGGCGAAGGGGAAGAAATCCAGCCGGGGCGGATCCTCGTCGAGGTCCGGTCTGCCGCGCGGCTGGATCCAGGGCGACTGGATCTGGTCGACGATCCGCCAGGAAGACATCGACGATCTGGCGGAGGAGGGACTGATTCCCCATGGATCTGCGTGGCTCCCGGGGAATGAGACTGAGCCTCGACCGCAGGGGGTGAGTGCGTCCTCCTCGCCACCCACATCGACCGCGGGTTTTCTTTGCCTCCGCACCCTTTTTTCCGAGCTTTCTTGAACTTCTTTGGGGCGCAACTTCACCACTTTTCCCCCAACACCATCGTGTATCTTGCTGCTTTCGTGTCGCTGTGCGAAAATTTCTTGGGTTGTCGACCACACTGGGGCCTCTTCAAGCACATCTTCACGTGTCGCTCCCAGTCGGTCAAAAAGGCCAATCCGAGTGACGAGAAAACAAAAGTAATTCAGATGTGTGGGGGTCTTGGAAGCCAAATGAGGGGTAAGAGCTCTTTCCCAGCCATAATCCTTCCCGAGTCAGTCCGAGGGTGGCAGTCGACCTGGTTTTACTGCAAAGACCAGCCGACTCCAGGACTGTCGACTAGACTTCCTCCCTTTTCCATGGCTCGCGTGGAGAAGCCCTCCGCCTTAAAAGTGACCCTGGGGGAGAAAGCGGAGGTGAAGGTGCTAGTTGAGCGAGTGGTCTACCTCATCTACGAGGGCGTGACTGGTATGGATCTGCTGGAAGTCTTCCTCAAACGACATATTCAGCCACTTCAGGCCCGTGACCATCCGATGTGGATGTATTCGGGCATTGAAGATTCCACTCGGGTGCATCCAGAAGAAGTCGACGAGGACACGGTGGAGAAGTGGTTGAGGGGTATCACTGGCAACAAAGATAACCCCAGAGGGGCCAGGAGAATCCCTCCACTCGACCAATCCTATGAACCAGACTAGGTCCCAACTCTGAATTACCGAGTGTTATCTTGATTTATCATGCAATTGTTTATAGTCCACTGACTGATTTTGTCCTGCTTGTTTTCTTCTAGGCCCTTACTGAGATGTATTCGATGCCCAACGGAGAGCAAGAGCAGGACCCAAAAGGGGAGGCAAGCGGAGGTGAAAGCGGCGAGTGGCATTCTGACGGTGAAGGGAACGAGGAGAGCGACGACCCGAGTGATGAAGAAGAGGTCGAATCACCTCCCCGTAGGGAAAGGCGGTCCAAGCTCACCCACGATCCGGCAAGCGCCCGCGACAAGGCGACCGTTCAGACCGGGCAGTTGTCAAGGCGTCCTCGGACGTCGTCTCCGGCGCCGACTTAAAAGGCCCCAAAGCAGTCAAAGGTTGTAGTGCAGAAGACCTGGAAAGCGCTGCCCAGAATCAAAATTGACATCCCTGTTGCCTCTGCGTGAGTGTCCTGTCTTCATTTTATCTGAAGTTTTGTGCTGTCCATTTTTCCTTGATTTGACCGAATGAATCTTGAAACTAGCAGTGCCGCTACCTCTGGGACCTCTGCTTACAAAAACGAAGATGAGGACATGGAAGATGTGGTCACCTCCAACCCAGGTATAATCTTTGTGATCATGTCTTAGCTTTGTCGATTGAACTGTGATATAACCAATCGGGGATGAAATTTTGGCAACTGATCTTTTTACAGCCCCTCTCAACGTCATTGACCCCCCCGACGACGACGACGACAAGCTACAGAGGCCCTTGGGGAGAAGAAACAGGAAAACGTCCGCTGGCAAGACGCCTCAGTCGACACCGGTGGCGGAACCGGTAATTCAGGATGCCGGCGATGCCAATCGGACTTCCGTCTCCTTCGCCATACCGCTGTCGAGTGCTCAGCCTTCAGCGTCAGCCGCACAGACCCCCGCTGATCCACCATCACTTTTTGCTGCACATTACGTCCCGGAGGACCAGGTGGGTGCAGCAAAAGAGGCTATACGCCAGGCGGGCATTATGATGGAGAAAATGAAGATGGTGCGGGAGGCCAGCCAAGCTGCTTATGATGCCAGGTCCGCTCTCCAGAGCAACGTCCAGGTTAGCAGATTGTCGACTGACCCTTTTGGCTTGTTCTGTTAGGATATGGTACCTTAAAACTTTCTTTCAAAGAATCTTTTCATCTGTCTGTGCTTCGCATCTGTACACCCACATGGTGTTTTGATTTGCCACTGAACAAACTCTCACTTTGAGCTGACTATGTTGTTGTCGATTGAATCTTTGAACCAGTGGGGGCACGCTGAGTGCACCCACTGGGTGTAGTCCCTGAGACAATAGTTGACTGCGGGCAGTTGACTGTGGTCTGAGAGTCGGATTTTTCCACTCAGTTGAGTGGAAACTGGATCAGTGGGGGCATGCTAAGTGCACCCACTAGGTGTAGTCCCCGAGACCGTGGTCGACTGCGGGCAGTCGACTATGGTCTTAGGTCTTCTTCTCTCTCTTTTTTTGGCCTGGATATTCCACGTCGAGTGGAAACTGAATCAGTGGGGGCACGCTAAGTGCACCCACTGGGTGTAGTCCCCGATACCGTGGTTGACTGCGGCCAGTCGACTACGGTCTGAAAACAACTTGAATTTATCGAACTATTGTTCTGAAGTAACTGATCTCTCCATCTGTCGACTGACTGTCCCTTGATTACAGAAATCTTGTGAACTCAGAGTTCGTTTTGCTGAATTGGAGAAAAAACAGATTCATCTCAACGTCGATCTGGAACTGGCCAAGACAAATCTGCAGAAGGCCAAGGATGAAGCTCCTGGTAAGAGAAAGCTTGCCGACTGGTTTGTCTTTGTACCAGGTTCTATTTTACTTTTTATGAACAAGCGCTGTTTACTTCAGAGAAAATGAATCAAACTTTGGCGAAAAAGGACCAAGATCTTGCGGCCGCCCAGAAAGCAGCTGACGAGAAAACTGCACTCGCCGAACAGAGCTAGCTTCAATCGGCAAATTGGAGGAAGAAAATGCCAAGCTGAAAACTGCCCTTGATGAAGCCAATAAGGAAGCGACCCGTCTGAAGAAGGATAAGAACAAACTGAACGATAACATGGAAGGCATTGCTCGCAAGAGGGACGATCTGGAGAATTATCTGGGAGGTCTTGCCAAGAAGCTGTTCGTCATGCTTGAAGGTATTTTCTTTGAATCGACTAACTTGTCATTGTCGACTCGATATACAACCGCTGACTCATCTTTGAATCGTACATGTAGAATTTTGCCAGAACTTCGAGGAAGAGACTGGGCGAGTTGAGACAAGCTTGGACCCCATTCATTCTCCGGTGAAGGACGAGGCTGCCATGAATGTACTCCGATTGGAATCTCGTGTTGCTGGTGTTGTTGACTATCTTGCTCGACTGAAGGTCGCGATGTCGCAGATCGACACAGCACTCTGGCCAGGGGCAACACTCCATAATGATCTCGAGTCTCTGATGACTCGACTTAATGAGATTCCCAGTCGAGTGCAAGAATGGAAGAAGTCTTCTGCCCGGTGCGGCGCCGATGTGGCCCTGTCTTTGGTTCGTGTCCACTGCAAGGAAGCGTGAGAAGAGAAGCTGGCAACGATCAAGGTTGCCAACACCAAGAGGCATGACTTCCAATCCTTCATGGAGACCTTCATTGATGCTGGCACTCGGATCGCCGATGGAATTGACCTGGACGAATTCGTCGAGCCTGCCAGCCCTCCTCCTGCGGAGTGAACAAACTTTTATGCTCCACCTTAAATTTGCCTCGGGATGCCGAGTGATTTTTGTAACCGTTAAACTCCTTCGGGCTTGATGCCCGAGTACTTTAATCCGTGGCCGGGACCTTAGGATTCATCTGGATTTGGTTTATCTCCGACCATGCTTGTGCTTGCCTTCAATTGGAATTTATTCTTCACTCGGAACATTTTTGTACTTGAGATGCAGCTCTGAGGAGGAGGTTCCAGTCAACCTGCACCTCATCGTCCTTGCGGATCGGGATGGAACGCATGTTGTACTTGTGGCGCAGCACCGAAGGAGAAGGTTGCAGTCGACCTGCACCTCGTCGTCCTTGCGGATTGGGATGGAGCGCACATTGTACTTGTGGCGCAGCACCGAAGGAGAAGGTTGCAGTCGACCTGCACCTCGTCGTCCTTGCGGATCGGGTTGGAGCGCACGTTGTACTCGTGGCACAGCTCCGAAGGAGAAGGTTGCAGTCAACCTGCACCTCGTCGTCCTTGCAGATATGGGCGTGTTACAAACTTAAGCGAGTACTGGACTGCAGCTAAGCCCCCGAGTGGGAGGGTTGCTCTCCACTCGGTAGGATTTTTGAACTTAGGCGAGTACTGAATTGCAGCTAAGCCCCCGAGTGGGAGGGTTGCTCTCCGCTCGGTAGGATTTTTTAAACTTAAGCGAGTACTGGACTGCAGCTAAGCCCCCGAGTGGGAGGGTTGCTCTCCACTCGGTAGGATTTTTTTAAACTTAGGCGAGTACTGGACTGCAGCTAAGCCCCCGAGTGGGAGGGTTGCTCTCCACTCGGTAGGATTTTTTAAACTTAGGCGAGTACTGGACTGCACCTAAGCCCCCGAGTGGGAGGGTTGCTCTCCACTCGGTAGGATTTTTTAAACTTAGGTGAGTACTGGACTGCAGCTAAGCCCCCGAATGAGAGGGTTGCTCTCCACTCGGTAGGATTTTTTAAACTTAGGCGAGTACTGGACTGCAGCTAAGCCCTCGAGTGAGAGGCTTGCTCATCATTCGGTGGGATTTCTTCAAACTTAGGCGAGTACTGGACTGCAGCTAAGCCCCCGAGTGAGAGGCTTGCTCACCACTTGGTGGGATTTCTTCAAACTTAGGCGAGTACTGGACTGCAGCTAAGCCCCTGAGTGAGAGGCTTGCTCACCACTCGGTGGGATTTCTTCAAACTTAGGCGAGTACTGGACTGCAGCTAAGCCCCCGAGTGAGAGGCTTGCTCACCACTCGGTGGGATTTCTTCAAACTTAGGCGAGTACTGGACTGCAGCTAAGCCCCCGAGTGAAATACTTGCTCACCAATCGGTAGGATTTTATAAACTTAGGCGAAACGGATTCGCAGCTAAGCCCTCGAGTGAGAGGCCTGCTCACCACTCGGTAGGATTTTATAAACTTAGGCGAAACGGATTCGCGGCCAAGTCACCCACTGGGGGATTTCAGACACAAGTATAAGCAGCGACAATCATTCTTGGAGGACTGTAAAACTCTTGTCTCTAATAAACAAACTACAAAGGTATTTCTTATTACAACTCAATAGAATGAGTGCTTAGGTATAAAGGGGGCGGAGCAGCTCGTCTTTCTGATGTTCGACATTGTAAAGATGATACGCCCCATTGTGAAGCACTCTGGTGACAATGAAGGGACCTTCCCAAGCAGGGGCGAGCTTGTGTGGTTTCTTCTGGTCCACTCGAAGAAGCAAGTCTCCCTCTTGAAACGCTCGACCTCTCACGTTTCTGGCGTGCAATCGGCGCAAGTCTTGCTGATAAATGGTCGACCGAATTAAAGCCATCTCTCTTTCCTCTTCTAGGAGATCAACTGCGTCTTGTCGGGCCTGTTCTGCTTCATGTTCAGAGAAAAGCTCGACTCGGGGTGCGTTGTGAAGCAAGTCACTCGGTAGAACAGCTTCAGCTCCATAGACCAAGAAGAATGGAGTTCGTCCAGTCGACCGATTGGGAGTTGTCCTCAATCCCCAAAGAACTGAAGGAAGTTCATCGACCCAGGCGCCTGCTGCGTGCTTGAGATCACGCATCAATCGGGGTTTCAGTCCTTTGAGAATCAAGCCATTTGCTCTTTCTGCTTGTCCATTCGACTGGGGGTGGGCGACTGAAGCATAGTCGACTCGAGTGCCTTGGGAAGCACAAAAGGCTCTGAACTCATCAGAATCGAAGTCCGATCCGCTGTCATTGATGATGTTGTGCGGAACCCCATATCTGAATGTCAACTCTCTAATGAAGCTGACGACAGTACTGGCTTCAAGATTCTTGATAGGCTTGGCTTCAATCCATTTGGTAAACTTGTCGACTGCTACAAGCACATGAGTGAAGCCGCTCCTACCAGTCCTCAGGGGCCCAACCATATCTAACCCCCAAACAGCAAAAGGCCAGATGAGTGGAATGGTCTTCAGGGCTGATGCAGGCTTGTGGGACATGTTGGAGTAAAACTGGCAGCCTTCACATTTGTCGACTATATCTTTCGCCATTTCATTTGCTCGTGGCCAATAAAATCCAGCTCGGTATGCTTTGGCCACAATGGTCCGAGAGGACGCATGGTGGCCACAGGTCCCCGAGTGGATGTCGTTGAGGATCACTCGACCTTCTTCTGGTGTTATGCATTTCTGGCTGACTCCAATCACACTTTCTCTGAACAGCTATCCTCTTATCACAGTAAAGGCTTTGGATCGACGGACGATCTGTCGGGCCTCCTCTTCATCCTCTGGGAGTTCCTTCCTAAGGATATACGCAATGTATGGCACTGTCCAGTCGGGAGTTATGACCAAAACCTCCATGATCAAGTCGACCACGGCTGGGACCTCGACTTCAGTCGGATCTGTGGCACTTTTAGGCTGCGGGGGCTCTTCAGTGAAGGATCTTCTTGAACTGAAGGTGTATGAATGTGTTCCAAAAACACATTGCTGGGAATGGCTTCCCTCTTGGAACCTATCTTTGCCAAATCATCGGCTGCTTGATTTTTCAGTCGGGGTATATGATGGAGCTCTAACCCCTCAAACTTCTTTTCCAACTTCCTCACTGCATTACAGTAACCAGTCATAGCTGGGCTTCTGACGTCCCACTCCTTCATCACTTGATTGACTACCAAATCTGAGTCACCGTAGACCATGAGGCGACGGACGCCGAGTGAAATGGCCATACGTAACCCATATAAGAGTGCTTCATATTCAGCTTCGTTATTGGAGGAATCAAAGTGAATCTGGAGAACATATCTGAGCTTGTCTCCTCGGGGGGATACCAGTACCACCCCAGCACCGGAACCATTCAGCATCTTGGAGCCATCAAAGAACATGGTCCAGTGCTCCGAGTGGACTTGAGTCGGCAGCTGCTGTTCGATCCACTCGGCGAGGAAATCTGCTATTGCTTGGGACTTGATAGCTTTCTTTGCCTCAAACTTGATATCCAAGGGAAGGAGTTCAATCGCCCACTTTGCCACTCGACCAGTTGCATCTCTGTTGTTCAAAATCTCTGATAATGGAGCGTCGCTGACGACTGTAATGGAGTGGTCAGAGAAATAGTGTGCAACCTTCTTCGTGGTCATATAAATCCCATAGACAAGCTTCTGATAATGTGGATATCTTTGCTTGGATGGAGTCAGAACTTCAGAAACATAATATACGGGGCGCTGAACTTTATAAGCTTTTCCTTCTTCTTCCCGCTCGACCGTAAGTACTGTACTGACAACTTGTCCAGTGGCTGCAATGTAAAGCAGTAAAGGCTCTTTGCTGATTGGGGCAGCAAGCACCGGCTGGGTGGAAAGCAGGGCTTTGAGCTCTTCAAACGCTGCATCAGCTTCAGGAGTCCACTCGAACTTATCAGACTTCTTCATCAGTCGGTAAAGAGGCAATGCCTTTTCACCGAGGCGAGAAATGAATCGACTTAAGGCGGCCAAACAACCAGTAAGCTTCTGGACATCGTGCACACGCACAGGGCGTTTCATCCGGAGTATAGCACCAACTTTCTCTGGGTTAGCGTCGATCCCTCGTTCGGAAACGAGGAAACCGAGTAATTTTCCGCCAGGAACTCCGAATGTGCACTTTGATGGATTAAGCTTGATATCATACCTTCTGAGGTTGGCAAAAGTTTCAGCAAGGTCAGCCAGCAGGTCAGAACCTTTACGTGACTTGACCACAATGTCATCCATGTATGCTTCCACATTCCGACTGATTTGAGTGAGCAAGCACTTCTGAATCATCCTCATGAATGTGGCTCCAGCGTTCTTCAGGCCGAATGGCATGGTGACATAACAGAAGCACCCGAATGGAGTGATGAAAGCCGTTTTTATCTCATCGGGTCCATACAGTCGGATCTGATGATACCCGGAATAGGCGTCCAAAAAGGACAAGCGCTCACACCCCGCAGTCGAGTCGACTATTTGGTCGATGCGGGGGAGAGGAAAGTGATCTTTCGGGCAGGCCCGATTGATATGCTTGAAGTCAATGCACATGCGAAGTGAGTCGTCCTTCTTGGGGACCATGACAACATTGGCGAGCCACTCGGAGTGGTAAATCTCTCGGATAAACTCAGCTGCCAGGAGCCGAGCCACTTCTTCACCAATTGCTTTTCTCTTCTGTACGGCGGACCGTCGAAGATGTTCCTTGACTGGTTTCGCTTTTGGGTCGACTCGCAAACGGTGCTCAGCCAGCCCCCTGGGAACACCTGGCATGTCAGAAGGTTTCCATGCAAAGATGTCCCAGTTCTCACGGAGGAACTGGATGAGCGCTTCTTCCTATTTGGAGTCAAGTGTTGTCGAAATGTGAGTCGGAGCAGCATTGGGATCGGTCGGGTGAATATGAATCGGCTTCGTTTCACCAGATGACTGAAATGCAGAGTCTGTGGCAGGCTTCTTGGCTCGTAGCAAATCACTCGGATCTGCATTTTTCTGATCCTCTTGCAATTCTACTACTGCCATTTGGGCATCGGTGATCTTTGAGCCCTTCTGGAAGCACTCTTCCGCCTTCTGCCGATTGCCAGTGATAGTGATCACCCCTCTGGGACCAGGCATCTTCAGTTTGAGGTACACGTAACATGGTCGAGCCATAAAACGTGCATAAGCAGGCCTACCCAGAATAGCGTGGTAAGCACTCTGGAAATCCACGACTTCAAACGTCAACTTTTCCTTGCGGTAATTTTTGGAATCACCGAAAACCACGTCAAGGGCGATCTGGCCGAGTGATTCAGCCTTCTTGCCAGGTATAACGCCATGGAAACTCATATTGCTTTCACTGAGCTTGGACATCGGAATGCCCATTCCCTTCAAGGTCTCCGCATACAGGATATTTAGGCCACTACCACCATCCATCAGCACTTTAGTCAGTCGAGTGCCTTCAACAACTGGGTCGACCACCAGCGCTTGCCTCCCAGGGGTGGCTATACGTGCTGGGTGGTCAGACTGGTCGAATGTGATGGCAGTCTGGGACCACTTCAGATAACTGGGTGTCGCCGGAGCAACCATATTCACCTCTCTGTTTATAACTTTCAATCGACTTTTGCTTTCAACATCAGCAAAAATCATCAGAGTGGAATTGACGTTGGGAAAACCATCATCATCTTCTTCTTTATCCTCACCCTTGTCCGACTCCTTTTCCTTTTCCTTGGGCTGTTTCTCTCGGAACTGTTGAATCAGGAGCCGACATTGTCGAGTGGTGTGTTTGGGGTAAATCAGGTTACCCTCCTCATCTTTCTTGGTATGAATGTGACAGGGCAAATCCAACACATCATTTCCATCTTGATCTTTGACTTTCTTGGGATTCCACGGCCCCTTGGGCTTCCCCTTGAACTTTCCTTGAGTCACGGCTAAGGCTTCACCAGGAGCAGCTGGCTCGGCTTTGCGCTTCTGCTTCCGACTGGAGTTCCCTCCTCCGGTTTCGTGGGCGACTGTTTTGTGCTTGCCACTCTGGAGCCGATCCTCCTCTTCACCATTAGCATACTTGGTGGCAATTTCCATCATACGACTCAAAGACATATCCCCAGTCCGACCGAACTTCAGGTTCAATTCTCGATACTTGACACCTTCCTTGAAGGCACAAACTGCTTGGTGATCTGACACATTCTCCACCGTGTGGTGCAACGTGATCCATCTCTGGATATAATCTCTCAAGGTTTCATTCGGTTTCTGCACACAGGACTGCAACTCTGTTAACCCTGCTGGTCGTTTGCATGTACCTTCGAAGGTCCTAACAAACACTCGGGCGAGTTCCTCCCAACTATATATGCTGCCCGGTGCTAACTGATTCAACCACGCTCTGGCCGAGCCTTCCAACATCAAGGGAAGGTGCTTCATGGCCACTTCATCGTTGCCGCCGCCAATCTGAACAGCCACTCGGTAGTCCTCAAGCCAAGTGTCAGGCTTGGACTCACCAGTGAACTTGCTGACTCCAATCGCCAACCTGAAGTTGGGAGGAATCACTGCAGCCCTGATGGCTCTACTGAAACACTCGGGACCTGAAACATGCACTCTGCTGCCAGTCGGGTAATCTCTGTCATGGCCTTCTCTGTGCGCTCTGTTCCTGTCAACCAGACCTTGAACGAGAATAGATCTCGCATCAAGGCCTGGCTCCCGGGGGTCGATTGGAATCCTTCGCCCACCACTGTGAGGGCGTCTGTCATCGTGCTGCCGAGGCACATATGACCCACTCCTTGGGGGAGGCGTGGGCACTCGACGATGATCATCGTGGTTGAGTCGGTGATCATACTGCTCACGGTTTCTGTACTGGTCTCGTCGGTCTCCACGTCCCTCACGCCTCGGGGGCGATCTTGGGCTGTGAGCTGACTGGACTGTGTCTGCTACCACGGATCTGCTATGGATCCTATTTCGCGACTAAGATACTGCTGTATTCTGCTCTGCCGCTGCCCGGAGTAAAGCCCTGATCTGCATCAAACCTCTGCCAGCTTCTGACTGGGAGGGCTGAATCGACTATGCTATTCGGGTTGTAGCTGTGAGATTCTGAATCGGAGTTCGGTATACCTGAGTTGGAGGCGGAAAAAGTTGTCGTCGACTAGACTCAGGAATCCGCTGCCGAGCACGCTCGACGAGTGCGTGCTGGAGATTCTCCAGTCGAGTGCGTTCAGCCAAGTTGGCCAGGCGCGCCTCCTCCAAGGCCCGGGCCTCGGGGGTTTCTCCAACGATAGGAGTGTGAAGTGCATCCATGTTACGGCGACGAAGTTCCTCCCTCTGCTGCGAAGAGAGGGGCTCGGGGCGGTATTCCTCGTGGACGTGCGACGGATCGCCTCCGCCATCGCCACCGTCGTCGCGGGGGAAGCCAGGAGGACTGCGCGGTCCATTGACCATCAGGACTTCCGCCGCGGGGTCGCTGCTGTCGCACTCGGATGCAGTCTCGACGGAGCCAGTCGAACAGGCCATAGAGAGTTTCGTCGGGATCGATTGCCGCGACTTGCGGGGTGGCCGACTGGCGAGCCACCGCGTGCCTCACCCACCGCTGGAGCCGCGACGGACCGGAACGTTTGCGCCGGCGAGCAGCAGGGAGCGAGGACGTCACAGGAGCAGATCGATACTGAGTCGACGGCTGCCGCAGAAGGACGCCGCGGACGCACGCGCGAAAGTGCGTTGCCCCACGGACGGGGAGCGCCTCGACGTCGAGTGGAGCCTCTTGGAGCCAAGCGGAGTCGTCGGCTACGAACACGAGCGCGTCGAGACGGATCTCGCGGCCCTCGGCCAACCCTCCGCCTGAAACCATGATGATGGTGATCGGAAAAATTGCAACTTCTCCAATAAGTCGCTAGGACACCTGCCCCAAGGTGGGTGCCAACTGTCGTGGTACTAAGACTGGCAGTAGAATAGGGGGGGGGTAGTATGGAGAGGCAAGATCCTTGCTATGGCGAAGTTGTACACACGAGTTTTACGAGTTCAGGCCCTTCTTAGAAGAAGTAACAACCCTACGTCTCGGAGCCCGGAGGCGGTCGATTGGATTATGTGTATGTGTGTTTACAGGGATGCGAACCCTTGTGCATGTGGAGGGGGGTGGCTTATATAGAGTGCGCCAGGACCCCAGCCGGCCCACGTTACAAGGGATTTAAGGTACATCAAGAGTGGGGCATTACTGGTAATGCTAGTAATAAAGAGACATAATGATCATTAAAGCTATGGTGTAATGTTCGACCGTTGCAGCGCAGAGTGGCTTTAGATCTTCTGGCGGTCGAGTGATGGTCTCCATGGTCGAGTGGATGGTGACTCCTCCTTGAATGCTTCTAGTTTTAGGGTGATGTCCTTGGGAAGGGTATCTAGGTCAGGCCTATGAACCTACCCTAGGTACATAGCTTCATCACCTGCTCCCCTTCCTATCAAGGAACATACTGTACGTACTAAATACAGAATAACAAAAGAGTAACATGTTAAAGAACAGAAGAGGAAGCATATTCTTGAGGTTCCGCTTCATTGCATATAGTGTTGGTTGCCCACTCATGATGAATCTCAGCACCCAAAGAAATGTAATTCCATGCTGTCTCTCTATATGTGGCCACATGCATTTGGAAAATCAAGTGGGAGCATTACCTGACCAATTAAATGTGTGTCTGTTAACTAATATCAGTATCATATCACAATTCGTATTTGAAGAAGTAAGCTTTGGACTTATGATTGGTGTGTTGTTTAGCTTCAAGAGTGGACTGCTGCTAGTGCGGCACAAAGCAGCTATGCAGACCATAGTGTAGATATAGCGGGAAAATAGTAAGCATCACAAGTAAAATCAGCAAAGTGGAACTTGCTGGAATATATGTGCTAGTATTGCCGGTACGGCTAGAAAGGCTTCGCATACTTGCTCTCTTCAACTGAAGGTGCGGTACTGTTAATATCCGTGTAACTCTCAAAGGCGACACAGCTCCCCACATTTCCTCGCTAATCTTATAGGATTCAAGTGGGCAGGCCACTGCAATTCCTATTCCTATGTTTACAAAGTCCTACGAATCAAAGAGGCCCGAAGAGTTCAAAGTGTCCATCACAACCGATCGTATAGACCTCTACACTGCAAATGTCCCTGCTCATCTTCACTACAAGGAACATACTGTACTACTATCATACTCCCTCCGTTCCAAAATATAAGTCTTTGTAGAGATTTCCACTATGGATCACATACAGATGTATACAGGTACATTTTAGGGTGTAGATTCACTCATTTTGCTCCATATCTAGTCCATGGTGGAATCTATACAAAGACTTGTATTTAGGAACAGAGAGAGTAGTTATTAAAGAAGAACGAAAGCGGAACATGCTAAAGAAGAGCAAGCAGATTTTGGATAATAAAATGTTTGTTGCGCAGTGCCCACACATGATGAACCAGAGCGCATTAAGAATGCAACTCCCTGCTGTCTCTCTATATGTGGTGCACGTGCTTTTCGAAAGTAAAGTAGGAACATTAGCTGACCAATTAAACGTTATATGTTTTAGTAATATCAGCACCATATCATATTCCTATTTGAGCAACAAGTTTGGAATTATGAGTGGCACATTGTTTAGCTTGATGGATTCAGGAGCAATGCCAAGCAGGTACGATGATGGTACTGAATATAAAGGCATATCTGCATGCAAGTTGCGTGACTTTTTTCATTTGTGTCAGTCGACCATTTCAGGCGGTTGGATGAAGATCATACGTCTCCTAACCCTTCTTCTTCCTCGTCTCTGATTCTTCCCATACAGAACACCGCACGGGCCGCCGGCCGAACCACCGGCCCCCACCGCCTGTGTTCCTCCGCCACCACCACCCCCCAGGCCTGCCCCACCCGCGTCGAGTTTTCTTTGTTCGGTGAGGCCCCACCACCGCCCCCCACAACCACCATCCCCACCCGAGCCCCTTCCTTCGCACCGGCGAACTCCGGCGAGCTCTCAAAAATCGACTGACCCAATTTTGAAATTTAGTCTACTGTCATTTAACTAGTGTGGAATATAAAATGGGAAAACCATAAGCATTGCGAGTATAGTGTTGAGCATGCCATGGCGGATCTGAAGGTGCAAATCGGACAAAGGCAACTTCGCAACCAATGTTTGCTTTCAACTAACAAGTAAGTGATGGAAAAGAAAACAGAGTAAAGCAGTGGCGATCTATTTTGTTGCTGCGATAAATAAGTTGAGCAGATACGAAAGAGTACCGCCTCTGGTGCAGCGCCGTGTATGCATCTGCTGAGAATTTGATGGTGCTGCGGTAGCGATGGCTGTCAGCGGCGTGGAAGCAGATCTAGGAGGGTAGACGGTGGCGGCGGGGCGCAATGGACGAGACGGCCGTGGGAGCGGTGCCGACAAGGTGGACGACGGCGGGGATGAAGCGAGAGGACGCGATGCAAGGATCCTGGTCCGAAGCCGTGGATGAGAGAGGTCGATTTCTTGTAATGGCCGAAGGTGTTGGGGTATCAGCTCCGGCATGGTGGAGGATGATGGCGGTGGATGGGGTGGCGGACGGAGGAGGCTGGGGTGGAGAGGGTGTTTTGGCGCCCACGGAGTACGAATGGGGAAATGGAGGGAGAGAGGAAGGGGGGAACCATGTCTTCAGGGCGCGCTTGTCTCAAATGCGAGGAAATTTACAAACTTAGCCCCCATTTTAAATTTCCTACATCATAGCAATATTAGTCAGTTGGGGATAGGACGGTAATCTCGCATACACCGAATATTTGCCGACAAAAGTTTGTTTTTGGCGCCCACCATGTATGAATCGGGGAGGGAGTCGATTTCGGCTGAGGAGACACTGTGTTTTGGCGCCCACCGTGTATGAATCCGGGTGAGAGGCGGTTATGTCACGTTTGAGTGAAATTACAAACCTACCCCTATCGAAACCTGTAGAACTCGAGCCGATAGGCTTTGCGTGGCAGGGATAGGCAGTAATTTCCATCTCGTAGATTTTGGTTTCAGGCAGTTACTGCGACTTTCCTACTTCGTTCAAATTTTGGCAGAGCAAGAGTGCACGTTTACCGTGCCAACTCAATTCGAATCCAGTTTGTATTCTATTTTTTTTCGGGCAGGATCCATTTTCGATTGGAATAAAATTCTATATACATCATTTATTATATATATGCTTTCAAAAGCACAACAAAGAATTCAGCTCCTTTATATGTATAATATGATGTACAAATACAATGATCTCAAAATCATAAGGTTGAAATCAAAAAATTTAAACCAAATTATGTTCTACTAAAATGTATGGATCAGTAATATCTACATTTAAATAACATAGATGCGCGTGAATTCATATGAGTATGCATCTTTGATAGATCAATTTTGGTTCGAGTATGAATTACATGTATCATCATCTCGAATTCAAATATTTGAATCCCTTTTATGTTGACTCCTTTCACGCCCATCTCTCTCGCATGCATGCTCCTTCATGTAGCTATCACTCTCTTTTCTCCAGCTCACCCGTACGCTCACTTCATGTTTCTCCTATCTTCGCAAACATGGTCTCTCGACGTCTCCCTTGAGAAGTGTCACACTCTCCCTATCGTTATACATTACACGGTTTTCATTATCTCTCACGTATCTACCGTTCTCAGGTATCACTAGGTACCTAAGCTTTCTTTTTCACCGCCACACACATAGTCTCACTCGTCTTTCACTTTGTCTTTCTCTCTATGGGGTTCTCTCACACACCCTATATGTCTCTAGATATGACTCATACCACTAAAATTACTCTCTCCTGCAGACACAACATTTGTTTGGGTCTCCTTTCTGTCTCCATCCCAGTTATAAAACTGACATTATTCATTTGTTTACCGATCAGACAAACTCCCCCCTCTCTCTCACACACACATACACAACTCCTGCTTCCACTCCCCTTCCCGACTACCGTCTCTCTCTCACACACACAAAACACTCGCTTTCGCACCCCCTACTCATATTTCTCTCACAAACATTTATCGACTAGCCTCTAGATAGGTTTATACACCCGCACACTCGTGCTTCCACTATCGCATACATGTCTCTCTCGCGCTCCTTGTATCTATGTAGATTTTTCTTCCCTTCTTGAGACACGCCCTCTCGATTGCGCACACACACACTATCGCCTCATTTTAAGCTGATACCTCTCGCACACACACTCTTTGTGTCTTTGTCACACATGCACTCCGTCCTCCTCTCTCTCACACACACATGGGCTTTATGCAACAACTAGCAAGATGCCCATGTGTTGCATGGAACATCAAGATGCATTTGTATGAGTAGTTTATCTTGTGGGAGAAAAGGATGAACAAGGGAAGGCCTTATTTGCAAATGTGGAGAGGGGTGTGGGTATCTTTTGGCAAAATTGCCACAGTTTCCTTCCTATCCGCCAGATATAAATCGGGCGGCCTATATTGCAGGATGGCGGGCACACCATCATCACCAACTCTATTTTTTATCTCTACTCATATAAAAAGCATAGTCGGTGATGATGGTGTGCCTGCCATCCTGCAATATAGACCGAAAGATCTATATCTAACGGACAGGAAGGAAACTATGGCAATTTACCCGCACCCCTCTCCACATTTGCAGAGAAGGCCTTCCCTCGTTCATCCCTTTCTCCCACAAGATCTTGATGTTTCGTGCAACGCACGGGCATCTTGCTAGTAAGAGTAGAAATTAGACATATACCACTTCCCGAATCTTGAAACCAACAACATTCCTCCATTATCTCATCAAAACCGCCAAAGGAATATATTTTGAGTGAAACATAACATATTTTTAGTGATATACCTATTTCAAAACTAGACTCTTTTTTCCATCAAATCGGTGAATATGTATTAATCAACTTTGATCGTGTGGCAACACATCGTTCCACAATGTAGTGCCTATAGATTTTTTAAGAAGTCAAACTTTGCAAACTTTGACCAAGTTTGTAGAGAAAAATATTTATATCTACAATAGGAAAAATATATAATGTGAAACTATCGGCGTCCTGGGAATGGGGGTCCCCAGACTTGCCTGCCTGCGGCCCACAGCGTGGCTAAGCCAGCAGGCCATACGACCCATCTTCATCAACAAGGCATCCAAGGCCCTCGCGAGGGTCCAAGCCTCGCGAGGCGGACGATGCAAGACCTCCTCTGGAGTGGCCTAGCCAGGCAGGCTCACGAGGAGCGGAGATATCATGGCGGGGCAAACCTCATGAGGCTCTCGTGATGTGAGCCATGACGAACGGCGCCAGGCGGGCGCCAGCGCGCACAGCGTCCTTGTTTCCTCTTTGGTGCTAAGGAGGCCAGCGCAGGCGAAGAGTATCGAGGCATCAGGCAAAGGTTGCTATATTGGTGCAACGAGACCAAGACCAGGAGGACGGCAAGACGGAGGTCATCATGGATCCCAAGACGGCGTCACCACCAGAGCTTTTCGCAGGCGAAGACCACTTGTGTCAGGATAGCTTGTACTAGCTGTCCCCCTTCAAATTTGCCCGCCGTCGTTGGCTCCCTTCCCGCTCGATATTTGGGAAGAGGACCAGGGCCTATATAAGTAGAGCTAGCCACCATAGTAGAGGCATCTCATCTTAGCTTGATCCAACCCGATCGAGAGCCTACCCACAAGAACACCTCAACCTCAGGAGGCTGTTCTCCCCTTGTACTGTTCATCATCAGCCCAAGAGGCAATCCACCAGCACCACACTGGAGTAGGGTATTACACCACAACGGTGGCCCGAACCAGTATAAACCTTATGTCTTCTTGTGTTGCGAGTTCGTCAGTTCGTCCGCGAGATCTTAGCGAGCTAGGGCGTAGATTAGTAGGAGGGAAAGACTTCGCACGCACCCCAGTGTTCGAACCTTAAGGGTTTGCCGGAACCCCACATCCGACATTTGGCGTGCCAGGTAGGGGTGCGCCGGAGCTTCTTCTCCACCAACCAGCTCGCCAACGCTCCCCAGCTACGATGGCCGGTGACTCAAGGGCCGGCTCTGACCGCTGGGCAGCCTGGCCAACCCGGGCAGCGCCGCCTGCCCATGAAGATCTTGACCCTGTGCTCCAGGCGGCACGAGCGCCGCCAAACCCCGTCGGATGCGGGCAGCGCGGCCAGGCGTCGTCCGCCCTCACACCACGGCAAGTACGGGCTGCCGCAAGAGCAGCGAGCCATGCCGCGGCAACGGTGCTGCACTCACGGCGGGAGCAAGTAAACATGCGGGCAGCGCTCACCGTGGCAAGGGAGCTGCTGCGATGCAGGCTGATGGAAAGCGGCCGGGATACGCTGCTGGATGCAGCGGCGTCGGGAGCACCACCCTTCTGCTATCGACTTCCTCCTCAGGCCACTACAGGGCCGCGCGGTGAACCTCACCACATCCGCGCGCCATCAACTACGCCCGGGGGCTTCATCAACATCAGCACGACCAGCGGCGTAGGGGGCTCCGACTCCCCCATGCCGCCCGCGACAAGCACGAGCGCAAGCGTCGCCCTCCATGGTCCTAGCCGGATGCCACGCTACCATCCTCAGGACGCCACCCTGGGCCGAGCGACATGGAGCATGGGGAACCGCGGCGAGGTGTTCGGGGTAACGGCCCCGGAAGCCTACGTGCCCCGCATGATGGACCAAGAGTACGCGCCAGAGGACGACCCCGGCTCATTCATTGGAGAAGATTGGGGAGAGGGGCCGCTAGGAGCCGAAGCCTTCCAAGAACCAATGGAGAACCACAATGATCGCGCTGACAACGGCAACTATAGGATACCGCTAATCTCTCAGGACCAGGCTTATGCTAACCGTGGGCTGCGGATGAATCAGGTTGCAGCGTCGATCGACGACCCTGGCACGGCGGCACCCGTTCCGACAAGGGAGACACGCTGGGGGCCGCCGGGAGGGAGCCAGGAGCAAGGCCCCTCCCCGCGGCGCGCGACGCCTGGCGACACCCGGAGGTAGGCCCTCTGCCGGGGAGGCCTCGACAACCCTTCCCCCGGCAGAGGACCTGTGGTCGCCGGGGGAACCGCTGGCGTCCTCTTTCCCTCCTTTGTGTCTTCCCGGTGACCGGTCGGCTCAAAGGAGGTCAAAGGTGGCGCAAGGCGGGGCCCTCGTCTGGCGATATGAAGAAAGGCCGGTACCTGTGAAGAAGGCCCAGTGCCTGTGAAGCTCGCCGCCCATGACACTCTCACGTAATAATGAGTTGGGGCTGTACACACCCCGGAGTCTCAAGGGTGCCGGCCTCAGCCCCTGGGGCTCCCTCCCACGCCTAGTGGCAGCACTTAGTTCCGCGCTGGTGAGAAGACTTGACCAGAAGACTAGACTAGGTGCCGGACGCGGCCTTTTTCTTTGGATCTCTCTCTCTTCGTAGCCTTGCTTTCTGGATCTGGATTTGAGTTGAAGCTGAGTTTTTATCGATGTGCGTGGGGGAGCCTTTTCTCGTTCGAGCAATTTCTTGCCTGCTGTATCTCGTTTTTCCTGGGACTCATGTCCGCCGCCTTCCCCTCACGAGCTCCTCGCGAGCGGGACAGCGCGAAGCGCGCACGCCAAGTGCATGCACGCACTACAATTGGTGCTCACTTCTTGTGGGACCCCCTCTAACGGGGTGACGAGCTCCGCACCGTAATTAGGAACTCGACGCGTCGCGACCCAGCTCAAAGCTAGCGCTGGCAAAGGTAAATCACGACAGAGAAGTCACATCTGGATTCACGAGTTCACGAGGATACAAACTCACATCGCATAGGAAAGTAAAAACTGCAATTTGCTTACATGAGGGGCTCCCCCTCCCAAAATGCTCTTACAAGTTTTCCAAGGGCCATGCCCGAGCTTCGTGAGCAGGATGAAACGACAGGAGAACATGAGATCAGCAGGAAATTTGCTCGCTGCGTCACCCGCGGATGCGTCACTCGCGTCATCTTCATCTTCATCGGAAACGTCGCCACCGCCGGCGACGCCCCCGACGCCGTCGTCAACCACGTCACCTTCGTCTGCGGCGACCACCACCCCGTCATCTTCCGAAGTGAAGGTCCTGACCAACGCATCCACGTTGTCTTCAACCCAACGCGCCAAGTCATCCCGGACGACCGTTGGGATAGGGGCGATGACGGCGTCGAAATCAAAGTTGGGGTCGGCATTCAGAAGGTGGCTGAAGACACGGGAGAAAGCGCGCTCGAGCAGGCTACGCCCCCTTTCCTCCACAAGCTGGCAAGATCTGGCAGATCGAGCCTCCAGGCGCGTCACCACCTCAGTGAAGAAGATCAGATGGCTGGCATAATCATTCGAGTGAGGGGCCGGCGGCTCCACGTCGCAAATATGGCCCAGGGCGATATTGGCCATGTTCCAGAGGTCCTGAAGCATAGGGGCATGCTCGCGCTCCAGCGTTCGTCGCTGGAGCACTTCCTCCGTGTTTTGCCTCGCGACGGCCTCAGCGTCATCAACCCGCCTCCGGAGGGAACGCAGCTCGGTGCGGGCGGAGGCCAAGTCCGCCTGCGCCATAACCAGGGCGGCGGCCGTGGCTTCCGCACGCCTCTCAGCCTCGTCCAACCCGGGCCTGAGGGCAGCGGCCCTGCCCTCATCCTCCACGCCTACGAGCTTCAGCTTCAGGTCGTACCTACCCTCCAGATCTGCGCGAACCTCGGCCACCCGGCGATCAACCTCCTCCTCGACTCTGGCCTTGCGAGCCCCGACGGCATCTTCTGCTTGGCCAACTTGACGCTCCCTCGTCTCCAGTTGCTCGAGTTCGAGGCTGCACTCCACGGCCTCCAGGGTCAGCGCCTCCTCACGCTTCCGGACCTCCACTTCCTCCGCGGGCGTCCCCCTCAGTGACGCAAGAGCGGCCCTGTGCGCCTCCACCTGCTGCTCAAGAGACGCGCTCCAGGCCTAGAGCTCCCACGCGTGCTTCTCCGCAGCCTCGCGGCGGCGGTCAGCCTCGGGAGCCTCATCCAAAGCTCGTGAGCGGGCTTCATGGGAAACCTTGAGAGACGCCTCAGCCTTCGCGTTCTCAAGGTCATGCTGATAGCGGCCGAGGTTGATGGCAACCTTCAGCTTGCGCCGCTCCTCCGCCAGCCGGAGACCTTCAGCCTCAAGACGTGAATCGACACTCGCGAGCTCTTCACCAAGTCGGCACATTGCGCCCATCGCCTCCTGGAAGAGCTCGTGACGAACCACGCTCCGCCCACGCTCAAGCTCGAATGCTCGGCCCACCTCGTCCTCCGCCTCGGGGGCTGCGGGCGTGGCGTCGAGTGGTGCGCCCCCTCCATGCAGGGGGCTGGGGGCTGACGCCGAGCCTGACGTCAACCAGTCCTTGCGAGGAGCCCAAGCTGACCGGGGCCCGCTGCTTGAAGAGGAGACGAAGATCGAAGCCAACAAATTGCCGTCCATGACCAGCGGAGGAGTCCTGGGCACGCCTGCCAAGCTCCACGCCAAACCGGGGGGGGCAACAAGGCCGCAGGTTCGGCACGCCAAGAAGGCAGGAGTGCCCCTTCAGCCAAGCCTGCTCCTGGGGCGACAAGCGGACTCGGAGCGTTTGAGGCTGGCGGAAGAGTTGAGGAAGGAGGAGACCGTTTCTCAGGAGATGCAGCAGCCTCGATGGAAGGAGCCCTGAAAAACTGGCGTCAGGAGATGAAGACAGCGCGCAATAAGCCATGGCAGTGCGGCACTTACACGTCAACGGTGATATACTTCCTTCGCTTCAACGGCCCGAAGATATTGTTGCCGCTAGGAGATCCTTTCCTCTTGCGGAGCTCCCCGAAGTCCACACAAAGATGACCGAAACGCTGGATGTGACGACCGGTGCGCAGCAGGGCTGAAGAAGAGCCTGGAAGGATATCTTTAGGGGTGCCCGGTCGCGGCAAGCAGCCGGGCACCGTCTCACCACAACCTCCCGAGGCTCCTCGAGCCTTGGCCTCGGGAGCCGCATGCTGCACCTCCTCAATAATCAGTGCCTCAGGAGGGGGGTGCAGGCCCCAGAAGACGACGCCCCAGGATCGCCATCCGGCATGTGCTCTCCAGCGCTAGGGCCGCCGGCCTCCACCGGAGCTCGCCCTCCTGCACCCTCACCTGGGGCGAGCTCGGCACCGGTGGCGAGGAAGGGGACCACGTCGACGGGGTTCCCGCGGGGCCCCACCAGGCCGATCGGGTGCATGCCCCACTCATCAAAGGAGGGCATGCTCGCGGCAAACTCATCCTTGTTCTCGCAACAGTACAGCAGGCAGCTCTTCCTGGGCATGTCGTCCGGCAGAGGGATACCCGTCAGAACCATGAGCACCGTCTCCTGCATCTTAAGAGGAAGCCCTTCCTCCTGAAACCTCATGTGGTCCTGACTGCTGAGCAAGGCCCACATCGGGCGGGAATGGCGCTGAAGCGGAGTGACTCGGCGCTTGACGAACTCCTTCACAACCATAGGCGCAGTCACGCCACGGTCCTTCAATATCCTCAGCCTGGCCCAGACAGGAGCAAGGCGGGGGCTTGTGAGCTTCTGATGGCCCCAACCGGAGTTTGGAACAGCAGGCCCCGCCGGAGCATGAAGCAGGGGGCTGAGCACGCCAGCATCGACAAACACCCATCGTGTACGAAACTCGCTCGTGGATGAAGGGAGCTCGAAGTCAATCCCCGCGCCCACGGTCGCAGCCACGGCCTGGAAGCTCACGCACCCCGAGTATTGCAGAGGGTCAGCCAGAGGCAATGAGAAGAAGTGACGGAGGAGGGCCCGAAGGAGCGATGCCCACCATGGCTTCACACACGAAGGCGAAGACAGCAAGAAGAGTCACCGATTGGGGGTCAAGATGCTGCATGTGGATCTGATAATGCTCAAGCACCGCATTGAAGAAGGCAGAGAAGGGAGGAATCAGGCCAGCCCAGAGGGCATCTATGAAGATTGGGACTTCTGTGGCCTCCAGAGCCGTGCGAGTGCAAGACGCAGGCCAAGCCACCGTCTCCCCCCACTCGTTGAAACGGGAAGCAAGCATCGGACGCACCTTGTCCATGGCCTCGTCGTTGAGCACCCGAGATCGGCCGAGACAGAGGTTTCTTCCCCTTTTCAGCTTGTTTCGGCGCCATGGCGATGGGGCAGGCAGAGCGCAAGTCAGATTGGAAGCGCAAAGCAGGGCCTCGAGGGAGCAGGGAGATTGGAAGAGCCAGGCGTGGGCGGAGGAAGAATAACCGTGTGAGGTGCGGGGGCCGCATAGCCAGGCGGATTCAAGGGCAGCGTGGGGAAGCAGAGACGCCCACGTCCAATCAACCGCCACGTGTCAACCGAGGCCGCAGGCTTTTGGGGCCCGCGGTGCTCCGAACTTGACCCTTGGCTTCACCGCGAAGCCAAGCCCGAGCGCACCTTGGGCCCGGGGGCTACTGTCAGCGTTCTAGGAATGGGGGTCCCTAGAATTGGCTGCCTGCGGCCCACAGCATGGCTAAGCCAGCAGGCCGTACGACCCATCTTCATCAACAAGGCATCCAAGGCCCTCGCGAGGGTCCAAGCCTAGCGAGGCGGACGACACAAGACCTCCTCTGGAGTGGCCTAGCCAGGCAGGCTCACGAGGAGCGGAGATATCACGGCGGGGCAAACCTCACGAGGCTCTCGTGACGTGAGCCATGACGAACGGCGCCAGGCGGGCGCCAGCGCGCGCAACGTCCTTGTTTCCTCTTTGGTGCTAAGGAGGCCAGTGCAGGCGAAGAGTACCGAGGCATTAGGCAAACGTTGCTATATTGGTGCAACGAGACAAAGACCAGGAGGACGGCAAGACGAAGGTCATCGTGGAGCACAAGACGGCGTCACCACCAGAGCTTTTTGCAGGCGAAGACCACTTTTGTCAGGATAGCTTGTACTAGCTGTCCCCTTCAAATTTGCCCGCCGTCATTGGCTCCCTTCCCGCTCGATATTTGGGAAGAGGACCAGGGCCTATATAAGTAGAGCTAGCCACCATAGTAGAGGCATCTCATCTTAGCTTGATCCAACCCGATCGAGAGCCTACCCACAAGAACACCTCAACCTCAGGAGGTTGTTCTCCCCTTGTACTGTTCATCATCAGCCCAAGAGGCAATCCACCACCACCACACTGGAGTAGGGTATTACACCACAACGGTGGCCCGAACCAGTATAAACCTTGTGTCTTCTTGTGTTGCGAGTTCGTCGAGTTCGTCCGCGAGATCTTAGCGAGCTAGGGCGTAGATCGGTAGGAGGGAAAGACTTCGCGCGCACCCCAGTGTTCGAACCTTAAGGGTTTTCCGGAACCCCACATCCGACAGAAACTACATCATATGATTAATCTAGTGATATATGTTTCGCACTCTAGATGTAAATATTTTTCTCCACAAACTTGGTCAAAGTTTGTGAGGTTTGACTTTTCAAAAAATCTATAGGCACTACATTATGGAACGGAGGGAGTAGTTATTACCACTCTATAATTTTTTGGACACTAGACAAACGGTGGAGTACATGTACGAATAGAAGAGGCGCAGGCACGTAGTCGGTCTCTCCCTGTCTCGCACACATGAGAGTTACGTAAACGCACCATTAATAAATAAACCCTAAAACCCTAGGTGCACGCTTGCTGCATGCGCGGGTACCGGCTACGTGGTGGAGCGCACCTTTGTAGGAATAGTCAGCTCACATGATAATTTGATCCGTAGGAGTTGATGCTCGGGGCCACAGGTGAACGACCTGGAGGCGGTGGCTCGCCAGTTGCCACAGATCAAGTAGCCACGTTTAAAATATCATTTTTTAGCGGGGTAAGAGTTCAGATTTGCAATGGTGCGTTATAAGTACTAAGTAGTTTTTAGAACGATTGGTATGGAGCGAAAATGGAATTCATAACTACTACCTCCTTGGCGTATGGTTGTATGGGTTTATGTTGTGAGATGTTGAACCTGGTAGTTCTAGGGCAAATACTATGATTTAGATGTTGGTTTTCAGTAATGAAAATCAGAAGGGGGAAACCCTTCTTTGATAAAAAAACTACTACCTCCGTTCCAGTATACTAGTCCCCATCGTAGTTTGGGTCAAAGTTTGTCCACGAATTTTACTTGTAAAATGTGAATGGAAAACTAAATTTTGTTATACCCAAACAAAAAAGGACTGGAGGGAGTGATTGCTCTGACACGGACGCGACCTCTCATAGCGCAGGCATTGAACCGGCCCGCCGGCCAAGAGGGCCCCACTCGCTGCAGGCCCGGCTGATAATGCCTCCTCGCCGCATGCAACCGACTTCAGACTGCCCCACCTGCCTCCATTGAATCCGCGCATGTGCCGGCAACACGTCCTTCCGCGAGCCGGCCGGCATTTTAGAACAAAAAAATGACCAAAATATAATTAATCACGCATGGTCTTGACTTGTTGTGCTCGCAGTGGTAGCAGGAACTAGAGGTTTTTCTTTATTTATAACTCTCCTCACATTTTTTTGGCTTTGAAGTGAATCATGGTTGTGGACATTATCTATGAATGTGCAGATATCTGTGAACATGAGTTTGATGTGGAAGTTGAACTTGGAATGTCAGGCTTGCGCGTGAACTATACCATGTCCAATGCTTCGTCTATTATTGTTTGGAAAGTAATTGCTGTTATTACATGACCCAAAAAAATTATTTTGTGCCACATCAGTAGATGCACGGACATCACAACAGGCATGCTGACTGGATAAACATTTGAACCTAGTTATTAGAAGGAAATTTTGTATTGACAACAGTTTTAGATAGCAGGAGATGCCTAGCCTGCTCTGCCTCTGCTAGCTTATTTCTGGCTTCTTCCATCTCTTCTTTGGCTTGGGTGAAGAGAGCATCTGATTGCTCTTTTCGCTTCTTCAGGAACTCAGCTACGTTCTCAAGGGCTGTTGCACGCTTTCTTTCAGCCTTTACTAGAGCCACGAGGACACGAACAGCTGACGACTCCACCTGGCTTGCGTGTAATCCAGCATCATCTCGGAATTTGCACCTTGTGTCTAATCCAGCATCATTAGGGAACTAGCACCTTGTGTGTAATCCAGCCTCATTTTGGAAACATGATCTCGAGGTTGACCATACTTCCCTCCTCGCAGGAACTACATCCTGACATGAAGTTACTTCTTTTTTAGATCAATACTCAGAGCAACCCAGATCGATTTAGTAGAAGCCAGATAAACAGGACTTGCAGAAGTGAATTCGAAAGGAAAAATATAAAAATAGACTACAAGGTGAGAACACCCACTTCCTACATCAAGCTAAAAATGAAAGCATTAGGACGATTAAGACTCTTTACACATCAAAGAACACAAGGCTAAGAGAAACAGAAACTACAACATATACACATCGAAGAACACGAGGCTAAACGAAAGTAATTGAAAGGGTGTTACTTACCAAAGCTCGTTTTACAGGTTCGGTGCAGCTCCTCTTTAACTTGCCACATTCCTTGAAGATGTCCCCAATATCCTGTGTTTGGTCTTCATCGCTCCTCTGCATGTTCGCACTCGTGGTTTTAAAATCTCAACATGGCAAGAAAAATATACTACTAGTAATACTCACGCATCTTGTAGGCAACATTAAAGCACTCGTCTGGAATGTTAGAGCATCTCCAACAGAAGCGCAATGCACGGCGCTTTAAAAAAGCGTTTACAGTGCTGAGATCGAGAAGTAGAGATAGAGAGTAGAGACTAGAGAGTAGAGGATAGTTCTCAACATAGATATAGCATAGATAGATAAAAAATAGATAGTTCAACTGCTCCTCGTCGTCCGACTCCTCCTCGGTGATGTCCTCCTCCGACGTCTCAATGTAGGCGTGAAGATACCAATCGTCGTTGGATTCCCAGGGCGACGCTGCTCCTAGCCTCATGTTGAATTGAGCGTCCGCTTTTCACGTACGCTTGTCCTCGTGATAGGCGGCTCGCCCCGCCCTCCTCTTCTCCCTCTCCGCCCTCCTTTGCGCGTAGAACTCGCGCTCGTTGATGATGTCCTGTGGGAAGCATTGGCGCCACAACGCGATGGCTTCGTCGTCTAGCTTGGCGATGCCGAGACGGTGCTACCGCCTCCGGTTGTCACGACGATCTCGTCGGTGATAAGTCGTGGCAGAGGCGCGATCTCCTGCGCCCGCTCCCGCGTCGGCACGTTGGGGAAGTTCAATGTTCTATGAGGCCAACGGAGGCGCCACGCAACCGCGTCGTACGCGCGGGCGGCCTCATTGGCGGTGTCGAAATTGCCAAGGCCAAGGCGCATCCCGCGGAACCGGATCTCGGCGGAGAAGCCGCCGGAGGGGCGCGCGCGGACGTCGCGGTATCCCCAAGTTTCCCGACGACACGGTGGCATGGTGGCGCGGTGGCGGCGAGGCGAGAAAGAGCGGGGAGAGAGCGGTGGCAAGGCACAGAGCTGGGAGAGAGCGGTGGCAAGGCACAGTGTGGGGAGAGAGCGGTGGCAAGGCACAGAGCGGTGGGAGGGCGTTGGATTTTATAAAGCGCGCCGGACGCCGAGCGCCAAAACTAGCGCACGCCCGGCCGATTTTTCCCACGCGCGCGCGATCCTTTCCCGACGTCCCTGCTATCTCTACTCTCTTCTCTACTGTTATATTTATTTTATATTTAATATTTATCTCTACTTCTCTACTCTCTACTCTTTTTTTTCTTTAAAAAACAGAGTTGGTGATGATGGTGTGCCTGCCATCCTGCAATATAGGTCGTCCGATTTATATCCGACGGATAGGAAGGAAACTATGGAAATTTTGCAGAAAGATACCCACACCCCTCTCCAGATTTGCAAATAAGGCCTTCCCTCGTTCATCCATTTCTCCCACGAGATAAACTACTCATATAAATGCATCTTGATGCGTGCAACGCATGGGCATCTTGCTAGTTCTAAAAAACTTTTCATCATTTGCCACACTACTGGTTGCAGATGAAGAGCCTACCCAAGCACAGCGCGATACACGAGCGACGCACAATTACAAGCTGATATTCTGTTGGACAGTGGAGGCTATAACCAATTACTTTTACGGGAACAATAGCAACCAGGAAATTTGAAGGGTAGGTTGAACAAAATTGGAACTGCACATGTACTGCTAAGTGATTCAGTACACACATTAGCAATCGAGGAGGAGAACGATGGTCGCGGCGGCCTCTGTGCATCATGCTCGGCAACAGGAGTTAGTTCATTGTCCATGACGGTGGTGCTTCTGCGCTTGGCGTCGGCTTCCGGGAAGCAGATCCGAGACCGTGGAAGATGTTGCCGGGACGAGTGCGCCAATGTAGAAGGGGAGGAGCACGAACGCTGTGGTGCCGTGGAGAAGTCTATTTTGCGGTGGGTACAGAAAATGGGGAGTATTCAGGTGTACTACTCTGGGTGCCGGAGTGGGGTTGGCTGGGTAGGGTGAACCTGAAGTTACGAAAACAACCCCCGAGCAAACGTCATCCGTAGGCCTGTTCCGAAGGCTATGATGGTAACTTCGCATTGCTCGAATCAGGGTCACGGGAGATTTTCCTGCCGACCTCAAAATTTTGTGACACTGAACTCCCCGTGTGGCGTGCTGGGTGATTGGGCTAAGCAACTAGCGAGTAGTACTAGTAACTACTAGTACTCCCTCCGTTTTTATTAACTTTGCATATTAGATTTGACCGAAGTCAAACTTCCTAAAGTTTGACCAAGTTTATAGAAAAACATAAACATTTACCATAACAAATATGTATGATGTGAAAGTACATTCAATAATGAATGTAATGGTATTTATTTGTTACTGTATTGTATATGTTAATATTTTTTGTTATAAACTTTCTAAGAGTTTACAAAACTTGACTTTGACCAATGCTAATACGCGGACTTAAATAAAAACGGAGGGGGTACTGCATTAATCATTTGTTGTAATTGTGAAATAAATATATAGTCTACTGACTTCGAATGTAATGGACTATACAATTCAATAGTTGCAATCATTGTTGAATTCCAAGATGTATACGGGGTCTATAGTACTTCACAATATGCTCAAACTCACATAATCCCAGTCAAATGAGAATCTAAATGCATTTCATAGTTATTACTTTCTAGGATGCAACAAAACCAACCATAACTCTACATCATCCATTATAAAAGCAACATTTTGAACACATCCCAATGTGGGAATGAAACGTGTAGAGAGAGCTTGCGGAGATGTAGCAGATAGGGCGGGAAAGATTGTATGTATGTGGAAAAGAGAGTAGGAGACAAACCTAACGAGACAGAGAGAGAAAGAGAGAGGAAGAAGTTAGGTCTGTGAGAAAGATGGAGACATGTAATATACGTGAGATGCGTGTGCATCGGGATTCTGTACACGTGGAAGGAGAAGAGACAACATGTTTGATGAGAGAGCTAGAAAAACATGGACAAGAGGGGAAGGATCTCGTGGGTTGAGGGATTGATCATTTTGTGCGGAGGGAGAGAGGGATTGGTAATTTTAGGCAGGAGAGAGGGGGGAGGAGTTAGTCAGTCGTTGTCACATCATTCTGCTTCCAAATGGCCCCGCATTTCTCTAGTGCAGTATGGTCGCCGTCTTCGATCTCCTCGATGCCCTCTTTGAAGATTGAGGTGTTGTGCATGCTGGGATGCAGAGAAGCACAAGCGAGAGTGGTCGCCATATAACCTTGGATGGGGATGAATTGTGTGCTCGGGGGAGGGTGTGTGTGTGTGTGTGTGTGTGTCAGATATTGAGAGAAATGAAACCTATGGAGAGAAATGTGTGTGTATGTGACGGAAAGCTACATGCTAAATAGGGTTTTCACGAAGAGATTGTGCGTGCGAGATAGAGAGCGATGTGCGGGCCTTGAGGTGGGTAGGGGCCGGGTGAGGGTGTCAAAATGTGTGCGTTGATGCATGTGGTACATGGGATCATGCGAGAGACGGACGAATCGAGAGAGATGGTTGTTGTGTGACGGATGCTCCCCCTCTCCCTCTCTCTCTCTCTCTCACACACAAGTAAAATAGAAGACCGTTCTCTCATGTATACACAACGTATCGGTATTTGTCTATGTCTCACTCATGCATGATCATTTGCACATTCACACCTCTCTATGTCTCTATCACACGCACACCGTCTCCACATTGCCCTTCCGCCACAACACACATATGGACACATACACACGTTCTCTCTCAGTCACACACACAAAATCAGTATTAAAAAATAACTAGGGCGCACCTAAAATGTCCCAATCCAAATAAACACGAACTGGAGCTAAATTCAAATATATGGAAATATTGTAGCGTCAAGAACTTTTCCAGGAAAAAAAGTTGAGTAATATTCGGGGATTGTTTTCACACACACAAAAAGGTTCGGTGGATGTCCTTCGAGCGCGACACGGTGACACACCGTTCGATCGACCGCGCGGCCGCGGTTCACGCGCTTGCACAGGATTCCGTATCGTGGCTCTGGTAACTAATATAAGCGGTGCCTCAGTCTAATGTATATGTGTACTAGTACGGTTTTCTTTTAAGTTTGACCAACCCTATATAAAACTAAAGTAAGCTCCAATACGTGCACTCATCAATATGCCGCCGCCGCCGTTGCGCATGTCGGCGCCCGCCTGCTCCGGCCAACAATTTCTCGCCCATCACTGCCGTGTCGCCGCCATCCCTATGCCATGAAGCCGAAGGCTCGCCTGCTCATGTTGTCTGCAGTCCCTCCTCGCGATGCCGCCGCACTGCCAAGCACGCGAGCAGCTGGTGGAGCCACGTCTATGCACGCAACATACGAGGAGGAGGATGAGTGCGTGCTCCAGCACGCCGGCGAGGAGGAACTAGCGTGTCATTGTTGTCTCCGCCCGCGCGGAGGAGGCGCGCATTGTGGCTGTCGCGGCGGAAGCCAGCCGCGCCTGCGCCGAGCCCGCAAACCGGGTGCGGACGCGGAATCTACCTTCGAGACCTTGAATGCCACGTGGATCCTACAATCTGAAGGAGCAATTTGGGTCAGTCGACTCTTGTGAGCCGTTGGATGCAACATGGATAGCTAGAAGAGCTTCTTGAACCTCCGAAACTGATGCACTGTTCATCTTCTTAGCCCGCCACATGCCAAACCGCCTGCCGCCGCCGCCCCGCCCTCCCCTGAACCGCCTGCCACCGCCATGCTCCCCCCACCCCTGCCATCCGTTTAACCCTGGGCACGATCCATTTTTCCGGCGAACTGCATTCCACACCCAACACTCATAAGATAGACCATGGGTACCCTACCACCCTAATATAGATACTGGGGTAGCTTCTCTGTCATCTTCTTCCTTCGCTCCATCGAACTTCTTTCACAAATCGACTGACCCAAATTATACTACTAGTACGAACGTATTAAGTATAGTAGGAACACGAAGATACGAGCAGTAGTACCAACTGCAAGAAGAACAATAGTAAGAGATAGTACTGGTACTACTATACGTACTAAAGAGTTCAAATAACGAGAAAGAACATAAACATAGTTCTGTTGGGGGCTCAGCACAACACACCCCTGAAATAAAACTAAGCAACAAGTCCGCTTGACACTGCAGTAGAACCAACATGAGCGACGACACTGCCACCTTACTCTGAGTCCAAGTCCGAGTCCACATCCTCGACTTCGTCCTCGTCCCTCTTCGTCTTCCTCTTCGCTGACGCTTCTTTGCTTGAACCAGACACTGGGCTCTGCTTCTTCATCCAACCCTTGTAGATATTTAAACAAAGGTAGGCATCCATTGCTGCGTACAGGATGTGATCTTCATCTAATGTCTTCGACTCCCATGCATGATGAAACTCGTGGTGAGGTTTCTTCTGTTTAGCGTACGAGGGATCAATCATTGCTGCTGCCAGGGTCAGCATTGAAGGCTGAGAGGACGACACCAGGCTTGCCTTCTGGGGATCAAAGGGCTGGCCTACAATGAGGCCTATCCGACCCAGGACATCCCTGTCGTTCCTAAAGTCTACAGTAACGAATTTCACTCTTTCGTCCTTGAGGAAGTTCTTAAAATCCTGGCACTCAACGTCGGCATGGCATATGTGGTAGACCAAGCACACGTATGTACGCAAACCTGGATCACATCGGGCTTCTTCTTCTCTGTCTCCTTTAGAATCTTCTCTCTTTCCAGGACTGTGGTGTACTCAACATCTAGCCCAACGACCCACTCATCCTTTGAACTGTTGAACATGCTTAGGAAGCGAGCAAGGCATGCTTTCACCGTCGCGGATCCACATGTGTAGATGACGATGAACTCATCGCCGGTGATGACTCTAACCTGGTACTCAGCGACGACCATGGAGATTTGGGAGGCCATGGATTTTGGAGGAGGGTTAGGAGAAGTTGAACCGGTGTAATGTGAAAGGACGGGACGACTGGGAGCGAACTGTTGTAAGGTAGTAGTAGAAGACGAGGATGAGTAGGGCGTGTGAACGGCTTGGGGTTGTTGGCTTGCCCGGTGGATAAACGGCTGCAAGCCCCCAAAGAGTTCTCTAGTACTATGAGGGACCCACTAGATGTCATGTCTACTAGACCCATATCGTAGGCCTGACGGTATAGCTTCTGCCTGTTCGCACGCCATGCCGGCGCATGGATGTAACTTCAATTAATTTTGTTAACCGTCATGCCTCCCATGACCTTCGCCTCCCTTGCTCGGTCGTGCCCTTTGAGACTTCGACCGGCTATAAATGAGCAATTTTTTTGCCTAGTCCGTATGCATCATACTCCCTCTGGTCCTTTTTACTTTCTTCAACCGTTTGCGAAGTGTTTGACCAAATTTATACTAAAAATATCAATATCTACAATACTGATTATAATGAGTATAAAAATATTGATTGGACATTGTGAATGTTGATACATTTTTCTATAAGTTTGGTCAAAGTAGAGGTACATTGACTTGAGACAAAACTTAAATGCACAATGCAGACTACTCCCTCCTTTTCGGTTTATAGGGCTTATCTAAAAATCTTAGTTTTTCCATTTTATAAGGCTCAATTTGGTTGTTCCCCATCACAATTTCCGATTCCAAGGTGTATTAAATAATTGCATGCAAGTATTAAGAGAAAATTGACCAATGCATGTACTTTATGCATGCATGCATTGCAATTAATACATTGGTAAACATAAATTTTTGAGGAAAACAAGAGCATTAATTGGGTGCTTTTGCAAATTACGAAAAGTATTCCACCACTTACCATCTACCTTGGTTGGTGAGATTTTTGAATTGAGCCCTATAAACCAGAAAGGAGGGAGTAGTTCCTCTGTCTAGGTGCATGGCATGTCCTATCTAGTCATCACAACAAGGTTAGCTATTAGAGTACTACTACCTCCCTTCTACTTTAAAGGGCTCGATTCAAAATTTTCACCTACTCTTACCAAGATAGAGGCGGTGGAATAGTTTTTGTAGTATGCAAAAGTACTCAACTAATGTTGTCGTTCTTCACAAAAAATATGTGTTTACTAATGCATTATCGCATTGCATGCATGCATGAACACTAGTTTTACTCTAACCCCCCTCTCTTCTTTAATTCTTTACCACATCAACATGTTTGCTATTCCCGTGTGCATGATACCAGTTAAGATACCACCATTATGGCCAGCCTTAATCATCGCATGCAATAATTTAGTGCACCTTGAAATATGAACATGTGTGGGGCGTGTATGTTTTTAATGACTTGAGACTATACCTAGCCCGACATGCAAGATGACTTATTATGCACCGTTCCCCATACCTGCAGGAAGCCCGTTCGTCTCCAAATCTTTTCCTCTCCATGTGTGAAAACAATATGCCTGCTTGACTCTCCTTCTCCCTCCGGCGGTCCCGCCACTCCACTCTGTGTGGAAAAAATCTGCATGCATGACTCTCCTCCCCCCGCGCTTGCCCTCCCCCCCGTAATTTACTCCAACAATATGCCCACGTAGCTGTTACGTTAATCACGCAACATATCTTACGGGACGCTGCTTCAGTTACTTAACTACAGGTGCATTGGGTCACTGACATATGGGCCCAAGAGGTGTCTGGCCCACATGTCAGTGATGCAACTGGACCTGCAGTTAAGTCAGTGTAGCTCAGTCCATATCTTACATAGGTGTGCCATTGCTCGCTATAAATACTGTGCCTCCCACGGCATTCGGAAGAACGCTCACCTTCATCGCTATCTCCTCCCCCTCCCTCTCACGTCGACTACCATGGCATCGCCCCTCCCAAGCCATAGGCGCCCCTCGCTGCACTACGCGGACGGTCACGCATCGCTATTCTGTTCCTTGCCGCCACTAGTCGAGGAGGACGCGTTGGTGTTCCGCTCCTCGCCGCGACGCGTCGAGGTGGACGCGTCGGCGTTCCCAATCTCGCCAGCACGCGCGTCGGAGGACGCGTCGGCTCCCCGCTACGAGGAGAACGCTGTTGGAAATATGCCCTAGAGGCAATAATAAAATGGTTATTATTATATTTCCTTGTTCATGATAACTGTCTATTATTCATGCTATAATTGTGTTATCAGGAAATCGTAATACATGTGTGAATACATAGACCACAACATGTCCCTAGTGAGCCTCTAGTTGACTAGCTCGTTGATCAACGGATAGTCATGGTTTCCTGAGTATGGACATTGGATGTCATTGATAATGGGATCACATCATTAGGAGAATGATGTGATGGACAAGACCCAATCCTAAGCATAACACAAAGATCGTGTAGTTCGTTTGCTAGAGCTTTTTCAATGTCAAGTATCATTTCCTTAGACCATGAGATCGTGCAACTCCCGGATGCCGTAGGAGTGCTTTGGGTGTGCCAAACGTCACAACGTAACTGGGTGACTATAAAGGTGCACTACGGGTATCTCCGAAAGTGTCTGTTGGGTTGGCACGGATCGAGACTGGGATTTGTCACTCCGTATGACGGAGAGGTATCTCTGGGCCCACTCGGTAATGCATCATCATAATGAGCTCAATGTGACTAAGGAGTTAGTCACGGGATCATGCATTACGGTACGAGTAAAGTGACTTGCCGGTAACGGGATTGAACAAGGTATTGGGATACCGACGATAGAATCTCGGGCAAGTAACGTACCGATTGACAAAGGGAATTGTATACGGGATTGATTGAATCCTCGACATCGTGGTTCATCCGATGAGATCATCGTGGAACATGTGGGAGCCAACATGGGTATATAGAGTCCGCTGTTGGTTATTGACCGGAGAGGTGTCTCGGTCATGTCTGCATGTCTCCCGAACCCGTAGGGTCTACACACTTAAGGTTCGGTGACGCTAGGGTTGTAGAGATATTAGTATCCGGAAACCCGAAAGTTGTTCGGAGTCCCGGATGAGATCCCGGACGTCACGAGGAGTTCCGGAATGGTCCGGAGGTGAAGAATTATATATAGGAAGTCCAGTTTCGGCCACCGGGAAAGTTTCGGGGGTTATCGGTATTGTACCGGGACCACCGGAAGGGTCCCGGGGGTCCACCGGGTGGGGCCACCTATCTCGGAGGGCCCCATGGGCTGAAGTGGGAGGGGAACCAGCCCCTGGTAGGCTGGTGCACCCCCCATGGGCCTCCCCCTGCGCCTAGGGTTGGAAACCCTGGGGGTGAGGGCGCCCCACCTGACTTGGGGGGGAAGTTTCCCCCCCTTGGCCGCCGCCCCCCTGTAGATGGGATCCCAGGGGACGGCGCCCCCAAGGGGCCTATATAAAGGGGGGGAGGGAGGACTGCTGCACCCTAGCCCCTGGCGCCTCCCTCTCCCTCCCGTGACACCTCTCTCTCCCGCTTGCGCTTGGTGAAGCCCTGCCGGGATCCCCGCTACTTCCACCACCACGCCATCGTGCTGCTGGATCTCCATCAACCTCTCCTTCCCCCTTGCTGGATCAAGAAGGAGGAGACGTCGCTGCTCCGTACGTGTGTTGAACGCGGAGGTGCCGTCCGTTCGGCACTCGGTCATCGGTGATTTGGATCACGACGAGTACGACTCCATCAACCCCGTTCACATGAACGCTTCCGCTCGCAATCTACAAGGGTATGTAGATGCACTCCTTTCCCCTCGTTGCTAGTAAACTCCATAGATGGATCTTGGTGATGCGTAGAAAATTTTAAAATTCTGCAACGATCCCCAACAAACGCCGCGCCGCCCGCCGAGCCCCCCCAGCCATGAGGAGCTTTGGAAAGAAATGGATGTCGCCTTGTGGGAGGCTTTACCTCCGGCAGAGCACGCCAAAATAGAGGCGGAGAAGAAGGCCGAGGAAGAGAAGCGCGCCGCTGGACAAGCTGCATGGCAGGCCTATGTCGCGTCCGAGAGAGTGAGGCAATTGGCTCTTTGGTAGAAGGGTCGTGCGGGGGCCGTGAGGGTGGCGGAGGACGCCCGTGCCAAAGCCCTGAGTGCAGTCGGGCCCAAGCTCCTCATCTACGCTTGGCGGTACGTGGACCGGGTGCACGCTTCCAGCGAAGAGGAGTACGTGTTGGCGCCGAATCACCACACCGGTGAGATCGCGCTCGCCCGCCGGCATGCCGCCAATCAGCACCTCGCGAGTTGCGAGGCTGAGGAAGAGGCGTTGTGTCGGCACGCTGGGAAACGGCCGCGCACCAGGGCACTCGTGGCGCGCCGCAAGCGCTCCTGCGAGCGTTGTGGCTTTTAGTAGGAGTATAATTTAGTTTCGTAAGGTGATCTCATTAGTTTTGGGACGCAAATGATAAATCCCGAATGTTCAGGAATTATTAGCGTCCTTAATTAAGTATGTAAAAGGGAAAGTTTGGAAACCTTGTGTATCCGTACGCATTTTGTAAGTAAGTGCATATAGCGCAAACTTTACTACTCCTATATACTATCGCACTACACGTCTCTCTATATATATATGCTTGCAGACTGTGCTACTCCCTGTGTCCAGGTGAATAAGTCATCTTTGGTTGTGCACCGTGACCAAGAAGGAGGGAAGACTTATACACCTAGGCGGAGGGAGTACTACTATTACTTATGTACGTGCAAATGCACATTTTAACATTACGATGTGATTTTTGTAAAAGTAGAAAAACAACACTAGTCAAGCTTGTGAAACGATTCAATGCAAAACAAATGCAAAAATGCTCGTTTGATTGTTTACTTTTAGCTTCCTTCTATGTGGTTATTTCTCTTTGTACTTTGTACGGAGTATCTCACTGGTCGGAAACGCATGCAAATTCCCAAACCGCTTCCTACACCCTGTATCGAATTTTTTGCCTAATAAGTTGTGCCGTGCAATTAGAATTCCAACTTGAGTACTACTACTAGTAGGAGTACAAGGGGCCAGTTCTTTTAGGCTTCTAGATTAGTAATCCCATAACTACTACCTCCGTCCTGGTTTATTGGTCCCCATTGTAATCTGTGTCAAATTTTGATCATAAATTTAACTAATGAAATGTTAGTGCATGTCACATGAACTAACATTTTATCAGTTAAATCTTTGGTCAAAATTTAGCACAAATTACAATGGTGATGAATAAACTAGGACGGAGGTACTAGTAGTAGTTTAGAGGCCCAAATAAATATGTGAGGCGCTTTAGGGGGTGTTTGTTTCCAGGGACTTTTTGGTGTAGCGACTAGAAAAAGTCCCTCTTAGAGACTTTTTAACCAAACAGGAGGGACTACTAGGGACTAAAAGTTGCTTTTTGGGACTAAATGAAGAAGACTCTCAAGGAGAGTCTTTTTTGAGACTCTTCCAACAATGCCCCTCCCTGCACCCATTGCCCCGCCGGCCCATGGTGTTGTTTGGTTATTATTTTTCTATATACTAGGGGTAACATGGTCATTTAGGGGTTGTTTGGTTCCCGGCCACAGTTTGCCAAGCCAAAATTTGGCAGCCACAGTTTAATTGGCATGTGTTTGGTTTTTGCCACACTTTGTCTTGCCACACTTTATTGCAACTATGGCCCACTTGTCATAGAGACTACTTTTTTGCCAACTTCTGCCAAAGTTTGGCGTCCAATTTGTCAGCCACACTTGTGTGGCTTGCTATACTTGTGTGGCTAGCCACACTTTGGCTTGGGCACACTAGTCTCCAACCAACAGGCCCTTAATAACCTCCAGGGAGGGACTAGGGACTTTTTAGTCCCTGGAAACAAACAGGGAGGGACTTTTTAGGGACTAGGGACTTTTTAGTTGGGACAAGAAAAAGTCCTAGGACTTATGAACCAAACAGGGCCTTAATGTCACTCTCCACTGTGACTAGTCTTATGGGAAAAGCCGGGGAAGAGACGACTTATTTTTTTAAGCCGCCAAAAGAACTAGCCCTAGGAGTAGTAGCTAGGGATACTAGGAGTAGTAGCTAGGGATAGAGTGTGCGAGATGAACCGGAGAAAGTAAATGCAGAGAGATGAAATGCAAAAAATACGGAGGGATGTGATGGTTGCTTGTCCGTTTATTTTACCAGGCCACTTATTACTGGGAGTGGTTCGGTTTTGTGATCTGACGGCTTTACTGCCGCGCCACGAGCGGGGTGAGACTCGCGTGCAGCATCACCCTCTACAGTAGTACTACATCGGTCGTGGTTTATTAGTCCCCCATTGAATTTGACTGAAGATTTAACTGACAAAATGTTAGTGCATGTCAACAAAAACTATATCGTTGGATTTGTATTTGAACATAGTTTTCAATGATATAATTTTAGGTGACATGCATCAGCATTTATCGTACTATATATATTGTTAGTTCAATTTTTGGTCGTACTAATCTATAGTAAGGTGCCCGTGCGTTGCACGGAACAGTAAAATGCATTGATCGGGGAGTTGTTTATTTTGACAAAGGATGTGGGGGTCATCTCATGTGTAACGGGCATCGATAGGTTTCTTCGGATATTATTTCATATCTAGAGCTCACAAACATCCGAGTGAAATAGATAAAAAAAGTATCTTTTGCAAACAAAAGCGTTCAACTGTTCAACCTACATCCAAAACTTGTGAAGAAATAACACTTATTGTGCTTTGCAAGAAATGATCTTTAAGAATTAGTTTTTGAGTATCGATTGTTATACATGTTGGCTATAGATGACATGGCACTTTCTTATAGTCAACAGTTGGCTATACTATTAAGTATTAACCATGCCCTTATACACCTAGACGGAGGGATTAAATCATGATGACTTGGAAGGGGGCAGAGGAGATGTAAGAAATGGTTCATCATAAGTCTTTCACTAGTACTATAATAAAAATTTCACACATGGAAGATTCTAGACTAAACCATAAATGGATACACTTTTATTCATGCGCGATACTCCAATAGAGCAACATCATGCATGGAAGTCTCCACATGCTTAGACAGCGGATTACATTGAGCGAAGACTAATGATCAACATTTAACTTGGTAATGCATATGTCCAGGTGAACCTCCTTGGAGTCCCCGTGCACATTGTTGGGGGTCAAATCATGCCATGCGTCTTCCGTGTCCACATCTGCGGGAAGGTCCCAGCTCGGCACAGTCCTAGTCAGCTTGACGTAGCCAGTGTCGCCGCCCACGTACCTCTGAGGGGTAGTAATAGTGAGCACGCACCCGTACATCGGCCTCGTGTCAGTGTCAGCGTCAGTGGCGTCGCCCCTGAAGCACACTATAGAGACCGGGTAGCACGTCTCGTACTTGATGTTCTTCGCCGCGGGACAGTAGTGATAGACGGACGCCTGCGTGAGGTGATGCACGAGGTCCGTCGGCAAGCCCCAATATGGCATCGGGCACTCATAGCAGTAGACGAAGGGCTCCTTGGAGGCATCGACCAGGCCGTCCATGAAACGGGAGTGGCTGTAGGGGACATTGCGCTAGTTGAATATATGAGCAAGTTACTACGAGATTTAGTCCAAATAAGCACAAAATAAATAATGACGGCTATAACAGAGATTAAAGTAATCATGTGGACTAGCATAGTAGATGAACAGATCGAATCTAGGACACAGACTAGAAACATGAATTCTACCACGATTTCGAACAGGAAGGACAGAAACACATACGGTGCAACGGGAGCAGCACCGTTGGCGTTGAGGTTGTCGCAAATGTCGTTGAGGAAGAGGTTGCCGAGGTCGGGGAAGAAGTCATCGTCGGTGAAGTCGTCGCTGCCAGAAGTCGCGAGAGTGCGCTCCCCAAATTTCAACAGCACCCACCGAATGGAGCGCAAGAGGGAGTGGCTGTAGGGGACGTTGTGGCCGCCGAATGGAGCGCGGGAGTAGCCCACGAAGTAGTAGATGGTGCTCCCCCCTAGTCTCTACTCTTATCTCTATCTCTGCTACTCTTCTTTGTTTTTTAAAATATACTAGTAGTAGCTGTCAAAATCGAATAGTACTGAGCCGTCCGCTGCACACCCGGCTGAACACGCCTCCTCGCCTCTATCAAACCCCTCTGTTAAACCCGCGTGCAAACCGAGAAACCTACTCCGGCCCGGGGGAGGAAATTTGCCGGTTGCCGTTGGAGAATAATAGTCACGTCCAATCCATTTGAGTTAATTGCGTGTGATTCTCCCTCTATAAAAAGTTAATTGCATCCTTAATCTTGTATTCTAAGTACTCTGTGGGTTCCACTTTCAGTACAGTGTACATGACTTGCATGCTGGCTACAAATTCATACAGAAAGTTAAAAAGAAACAAATCCATATTTAATCTTGTATTCTAAGTATTCTATGGGTTCCACTGCCAGTACAGTAGCGAAAGAAGTATATATTAAAAAAATAAAAAGCTAAAGTTTAGGACAGAATTCGAACTCAGGTCATCGCGCTGCGAGCATCCGGCCCGGACCAGTACACCTGGTTTTCGTTGCGGACGATGCAAGAGATAAACCTTTATAACAATGAGCCCGTCCGTTGCAATGGATCCAAAGTAGAATAACACATATTCACTAATTTGAAAGAAAACAGTTTAGTTTTGATGTACATATCACTAAAAATATCTTATGTTTCACTCCAAATATATTCTTTGGGCTGTTTCGATGAAGTAAGGGAGGAATGTGGTTGGTTTCAAGATACTAAGGGGTTTTGTGTAAACTGGAGCAGAGAAGTGGGAATTGTTGCAAAAGGACACAACTTACATCACAGTCGTTAGATGCAGATCTAATGGTCAGAAATGGCGGATGGCAAACACACCATCATCACCAACAGAGTCTTTTATAGGAGTAGGAGTAGAGAATAAACTGAGTTGGTGATGATGGTGTGCCTGCCATCTTATAATATAGACTGTCCAATCTATATCTGATGGATAGAAAGCAAACTATGACAATTTTACAACAGATACCCGCACCTCTCTCCACATTTACAGATAAGTCCTTGCCTCGTTCATCCTTATCTCCCACAACCGCATTGCTGAGCAATTAAAAAAGGAAGTCTCTGGAACAATCTGGCATGGTGGCCGCTGCCGGTGCCTTCCATCCCCATGCCTCCCCCTAGTCCGACCACTAGTCACCACCACGCCCCACTCCTCCTCACCTTATCTATCATCTTTCTTGAGATATTATTTTTTCGATGGAATGGTCGACATACCATTTTCCGATTAAATTCTCGAGATATCATTAGTTTTTACACATGGGATTACTCCTGCATGGGTCAATAACAATAGGTGTTTGCTAAAAAAATGCATCTTGATGTTCCGTGCAATGCAAGGGCATCTTGCTATTTTTTTGCATCTAATTCCAAACACCACGTTGACACGGTCTTTGACCATTTTACAACTATGTTAGTATCATTGTCAGTGGTCAGCCGGTGCAAGTTATAACCCCGGGTGTTTTAACCTTTTTTTAGTAATGATATCTGGCGATTGTTCGCCACGAGCTCAATCCTGGCGAATCCCACGTAACCATCAGATTCCCATCCGACGGTGGCCTCTTTTTAAGCCATAGTATTTGATAAAACCGCCACCCTTACACACGTATTGTAACTGCGTCGAGGGCGTTTGCAACTGCCATGTCTCCCAGCAAATGTTTGCTGGGGATTGGAGTTAGCACCGATGGCGGTTCGTAGTCGTTCCACGCTCGGGCATTGAAGTTTGTAACTATTTTAGATTAGAATATACTACTCCTCCGGTGCTAGTAGTAGAGTTGAGTCCTACTCCACTACTACTCTACTCAAGCAAGTTAGGGCATAGTAGTAGGTACTGTAGTGAGTACTAGTACTGTGATCACTCAAGCAAGTTGTCTGGCATCGATATGACCCTACGCTGCCGGTATGTGTCTCGTAAGTCAAGCGGCGTGCTATAGTTATCATCACCTGTCCATTTCCCAGAGCACATATTCGCTTCTCCATCTTTGTGCGCACATAATCTCGTCCAATCTTCCATCCCCGCTAAGGGCCTCCCCCCCTCGTCCGAAACCCAAGCACTAACAATGGCAGAACCAAGCAGCGTCCGCCGAAAGAGTGGCTGGAATTCGCTCCCCACAGAGGTAATCAAGCTCATTGTTTCACGTGTGGACAATCTCAGTACCATGCCGCTCGCCGCGTGCTCGTCGGGGCTGTACCGTTTACTCAATGCCCTCAGGCCGGAGCTTTTTAAGCCAGCTCCTTGCTTGCTGATGCCGTCTGATCTTCAGAAACGGTGTGTCACGCACCATAACGATCGTAGGATGGCAAGCATCAACCCCCTTGACTGCGATCCGGTCCCCGTCACCCTCAACTACATTAACGATATGTACTGGGCCGGCATGAACACGTCTTGGATGGTGCTGGTCGACGGTCGCGGCAGCTGGTTGCTCGTGGAGGTCTACACCCAGCGATTGATCCCCCTTCCTTCAATTAACACTGCACTGCTTTGGCACCGCGGCCCAGAATACTCGGAATCTTACAGTAGCCAACATGATACCAAGTTTGATTTGCTCAAGGTTGTAATCTGCCAAGTGCCCACAAGATCTGCGAATTATAAAGACTTTAGGCTAATTGCGTTCTTCAACCGCGGTCTCGCCTATCTGACAGGTCACTGCGGTAAGTGGATAAATCTGCACGTCCATCGCAGGATCATACATCCTCCATGGTTCTCTGATGACATTGAACACAAGGGCTTCATTTACGCTGTCGACTCCTTCTATGGCTGGACGTATTGCTGGCCTACTCCAGTCATCGCTACAAACGGCTGTTACAGTAGTATGTTACACTACCAAAAAAAAGACACATCCGTGACATTTTGGGACGAACAAAATTTTTTCTGTCATACTTATGACACTTCTATGACAATAATTGTGACAAAACCCGGTATTATCATAGATGTGGTGGGGTCCTACTTCTATGACAAAAAATCATGAAAGAAAATGGGCTTTTCGTCCTGGGCGGGCCGGAGACGCAGCTGCATGACCTTCTGTGGGCCGTCCATGATGGGTCGATGGCTGTTAATTGAACTCGATTGAGCGATTCCTTTGCTACTGCTGCTAACTGAAGCCGATCGATGCTACCTCTGGATGAACAGTGAGTGTTGTTGGGGGGGTGGATGAAAAGTTCCCGGTGGGGGTTGGATGAACAGGAACCCGTGGTAGTAGAGGCCGTCGCCGCTGGATGAACAGGACCCCGATCGATCGAGCCGGTGGATGAACAGGACCTCGTGGACGGCTGGATGAACAGGACCCCGTGGAGGGCTGGTTGAACAGGAGCCGGTGGAGGGCTGGTTGAACAGTAGCCGGTGGAGGGTTGGATGAAAAGTAGCCCGTGGAGGGGTGGTTGAACAGGACCCCCGTGGAAAGGGCTGGTTGAACAGTAGCCGGTGGAGGAGCGCGCGGTGGAGGCTGGATGAACAGGAGCCCGTGGATGAACAGTCGCAGGTGGAGGCTAGAGGAGGTCGATGGTGGATGAGCAGTAGCCCGTGGAGGCTGGAGGAGGTCGACGGTGGAGATTAACAGTATCCCGTGGAGTCCCGTTTTGCGGTACGCCACACCCCTCCCGATGAACAAGGCCCCCATTTCGACCGTAGCGCTCCAACACAAGTCCGTTTACTCCGTTTTGCGGTACGCCACACCCCTCCCGGTCAACAAGACCCCGTTTCGACCGTAGGAGGTCCAACAAAAGTCTGTTACCTCAGTTTTGCGGTACGCCAGACCCCTCCCGATGAACAGGATCCTGTTTCGACCGTGGCCGGTCGAACACAAGGCCGTTTCCTCCGTTCTGCGGTACGCCAGGCCTCGTTTCCATCGGATGTTCCGTCCAAGCCAGTTGGCTCTCGATGAACACGACGACGCATTCTATTCCGAGCCAGCCGGTTGGCTCCCCATGAACATGACGACGACGCAGTTTCTCCGTTCCGACCCAGCCATGTATACGAGCCCTGGCCGTACGTCTGCGCGAGTAGGCGTTTGAGACCCCGCCCGTATGTATGTACGTGGCCGTATTTACTTTCTTGCACCCTGGCCGTTGTACGTACGTGTACATGCTACGTGCGCGCCTCTACTATGACACGTGCGCGCCTCTACTATGACCCGTGCCCTTCCTTGCACGGCCACGGTTCATCGCTGCAGCCTGCAGACAGACCGATCGACAAGTATGTATGTACCCGTTCGCGACCAGAATGACAACGCTACGTACACTTCGACCTGGTGGGTCCCGACTGTCAGGCACTTCCTTGCGTGTGAAGATGTAGCTAGAGGGTCCCAGTAGTCAGGGGGTGAATCATTTTTTCCCGTAATATGGACGCACTTCCTTGCGTGCGAAGATGTAGCTGGTGGGTCCCAGCAGTCAGGGGGGAAATGTTTTTTTTTGCGAAATACGGTGGCCCGTCTGGTGGGTCCCCGATGTCAGGTGGAGGAATCATTATTTTCCGCGTAATACGGAGGCACTTCTTTGCTGCGGCTGTGGCCCCAGCTGTCAGCCTCTCCACGTACAGTACTCTTCCGATGGAAGTCGTTCCTTGACCACGTTGACCACGCCGCGCCGAGAGCACCAGGGCGGTGGACGACGGCGAGGCCTAGGAAGGGGACGACACGGAGCCGGGGAAGACGCGACAGTGGATGCCCACGTGGAGAGGAGTACGAGGGTTCACTGGTTTGGCTGCGGTGTGAGGCTGCAGTCGCCGCAGGGCCTGGCCAGCGGTGGGAGTATTAGGGGGCGGTGAGGCTTCCGCGGCAGCACAGCCGGCCACGGGAGGCAGGAGCAGGCGGTCTCGCCGGCACTGGTTTGGGTGGCTGGTGCAAGAAGAGCAGCGATTGAAGAAGAAGCAGGACTGTTCGATTCAAATCCAACGGTCACTGGTGCTAGAATCGTTTGTTGACTAAGTTGACAAGCCCTACGTACGCGTCAACTTAGTAGGCCCACAGGTCAGCCTCCCAACCGGTGCGCCCCAGATGTCAGTGGGAGGAATCATTTTTTCACGTAATAAGGAGGCAGTTGATTCTGCGCGGCCAGGCCAGTGGAGGGAGTAGGGTGGGCGGGTGAAGCCTGCGCGGCATCACAGCGGGCCACAAGAGGTGGGAGCAAGCTGTCCCACCAGCGCTAGTTTAGGCGGCTGGAGCAGGAAGATAAGAGATTGAAGAAGCACGACGGCCGTTGGATGGACATCCAATAGTCACTACTGATAGAATCGTGTGTTGACTGACAAAGCCTTGCGTAAACAAGTCAGCCTCGAAATTTGTGGCATGTACAGCCCATTTGCTATTATTTTTATATTTTTTACTCATTTTCTAATTCATATGGAATTTATTGTAGCCCATTTTCTATTTTTAGAATTGCTGCCCATTTTCTGGTCAGTACCAGGGTTAAAAAAATTGAACTAAATATGTGCGAAATTTTGAAAATTCACAAATTTTTGCTGGGGAACAAACTATTCTTAATCCAAAAATTAGTAGCCATACTAAAACAAATTAAAAAATAAATTCGTACCATGTCAGGTTAAATCCAATGAAATATAAAATATCAGTGAAGAACAAAAAAAAGTAATTTCCCATTTGCTATAATTTTTTTGGAATTTTCAATCCCTTTGATATTACTTTTAACAGACACTGGCCATACTCTTTGGCCAGGCCGGAATGCATCCCTCCTCGTCTTGAAAGATTTGTAGCCCAGTAAGTCGCAGAAAACAAATAGGCCTAGCTTGGGTATTCTTCAAAAAGAAATATTGGGCTACCTATTTTCCCAAAGAAAAAACTGCTGGGCTGGTCATGTTGTTAGACGGGCTGTAGGGACCGCGCAACCCAGTTTATAGCCTGCTCCTCCGAATTACTACTCAAAAAAAGTTGTGCAATTCTGTCCTTAATTGACTATACGTGGAAAATGATGTGGGTCCCAGATATCAGCAGGGTGGATTAGAGTAAAAAACAAGGGGTGCATCTGAGTAGTAAAAGAGGCGCTTGCTTGTGTTCGGGAGTGGACCTGGTGGGTCCGCACTGTCATACTCACAAGTACAGTCCTCTCCCGATTCACTATGTTGACAGGGCCGGACGGCGGCGCTGCGGCGAGCTCACCAAGGCGGAGGATAAAGTGCTGTCGCCAATGTGCTGGGCTGGGTTGGACATTCTTATTGAAAAATAAAAATGGACCGGAACTATTTACGACGTTGACTACGATTTGCATCGGTCCGCTGGTTGCAGGAAGAAAATGGTGGTAGAAAGAAGACTGGTCGCTATCTTTGCCTAAGAATAATATCGACTGAATGTAACGACACTATCATAGGAAATAATATCCTCCTGTTAAATCGTGAATTTTAAGAACTGGTGCATGAGCATTTAGCTTTATTTATTTATTTACTTATTTATGTTTGGGGGACCATGAGCATGTACCTGGGCCGGATTCATGTGAGAGCCTCCCTTCCAGTTAATTATGGGCTCCTCTATTGGGCCTTCATCAGTGGGCTGCATGTTATCAACAAGTGGAAAATGTGTTCCGTACCAAAAATAGTATGCGCTACGTACGGTACGTGGCACTAAAGGATCGGACTGTGCAACGACTTCCAAAACATTGTGTTTGTCGTTCTAACAACACATTTATTCAACCAACAGACGAAATATACTACTAATTGTACATTAAAAACAGCAGCAGCAGCAGCAACCAGGGCTGGGGGTGCAACAGAAGCAGTAAGAAGGCCAGAAGAGTAAAGACGCAGTTCTCTCTTCCAAACCAAAATCAGCCATCATTACAAAAGGGCTACCAAAAAAGAACAAGTGTATGCATCAATCTAAAGAAAGATCCTACTACACCAAGTGTACGCATCTAAGTAACTGGCTCAGTTAGACGTTACTATTTATTAAGCTGTGGAGATTGGCTGACAGCTTGAACCAGATGGGTGCCTAACGGGGGAAACTCCAGCCAGCAGGTCGAAGTCTGATACTTGCGACCATCTCTCCTACATTGGGCTGCAGAGCGTGGCGGCACATATCAGGGTATGGTGCATGCAGAGACGCATGATACACTGTGTACACACAGTTTTGCCTGATGAACGAAACCGCGCTGCCATCATGATCATTGCCGTCGGTTATCGCCTGGTTAATCAGATAATTCAGTCTGAGAAATAGAGAGCGTGTACCAAGGCTACTTACCAGCCTCCAGTCAAAAATTCCTAAAGGCCCAGAGAAGCTGGGATCCTACTCAAAGACCTTGCAGTGACTGTGATTGTATTCCGCGAAACAACACGTCTGGTACGTGCGAACGATCGTCAATCGTTCGCCGTCGTCTGATCGAGCCAGGAACCACTTGCAACTGCCATGCCGCTTTTCTTTGAAAGGTTTTGGGATTAGGAAGGGTAGGGACACCAGGCGGCCTACAACATCATATCAAGTTGGAGTCGAATAAAAAAGGGCTCTTAATGTAGTCAATCTTAAGAACAACATGTTATGGGCATGAATATTTTTTTCAGTAAATGTTGACAATAATATAAGCATGCCATCATGATATCATAGGAAATTAACATACTGCTGTAATAGTCGTTTGTAGCAATGACTGGAGTAGGCCAGCAATACGTCCCGCCATAGAAGGAGTCGATATCGTAAATGAAGCCCTTGTGTTCAATGGCATATGAGAACCATGGAGGATGTATGATCCTGTGGTGGACGTGCAGATTTATCCACTTACCGTAGTGACCTGTCAGATAGGCGAGATCGTGGTCGAAGAATGCAATTAGCCTGAAGTCTTTATAATTCGCAGATCTTGTGGGCACTTGGCAGATTAAAACATTGAGCAAATCAAACTTGGTATCATGTTGGCTACTGTAAGATTCCGAGTATTATGGGCCGTGGTGCCAAAGCTGTGCAGTCTTAATCGAAGGAAGGGGGATCAATCGCCGGGTGTAGACCTCCACAAGCATCCAGCTGCCACGACCGTCGACGAGCACCATCCAAGACGTTTTCATGCCGACCCAGTACATACCGTTAATGTAGTTGAGGGTGACGGGTATCGGATCGCAGTCACGGGGGTTGATGCTCGCCACCCTACGATCGTTATGCTACGTGACACGCCATTTCTGAAGATCAGGTGGCATCAGCAAGCAAGGAGCTTGCTTAAAAAGCTCCGGCATGAGGTCTTTGAGTAAACGGTACAGCCCCGACAAGCACGCGGCGAGCGGCATGGTATTTAGATTGTCCACACGCGCAACAATGAGCTTGATTACCTCTATGGGGAGCGAATTCCAGCCACTCTTTCGGCGGACGCTGCTCGGTTCTGCCATTGTTAGTGCTTGGGTTTCGGACGAGGGGGAGGCACCTTAGCGGGGATGGAAGATTGGACGAGATTATGTGCGGACAAGGATGGAGAAGCGAATATGTGCTGCGGGAAGTGGATAGGTGATGATGACTATAGCACGCCGCTTGACTTACGAGACACATACCAGCAGCGTAGGGTCATATCGATGCCAGACAACTTGCTTGAGTGATCACAGTACTGGTACTCCCTACATTACCTACTACTATGCCCTAACTTGCTTGAGTAGAGTAGTAGTGGAGTAGGACTGGAGGAGTAGTATATTCTAATCTAAAAATAGTTACAAAGTTCAATGCCCGAGCGTGGAACGACTACGAACCGCCATCGGTGCTAACTCCAATCCCCAGCAAACGTTCACTGGGAGACATGGCAGTTGCAAACGCCCGCGACGCAGTTACAGTACGTGTGTAAGGGTGGCAGTTTTGTCAAATACTATGGCTTAAAAATAGGCCACCATCGGATGGAAATCTGACGGTTACGTGGGATTCGCCAGGACTGAGCTCATGGCGAACAATCGCCAGATATCATAACTAAAAAAAAGGTTAAAACACCCGAGGCTATAACTTGCACCGGCTGACCACTAACAATGATACTAACATAGTTGTAAAATGGTCAAAGACCGTGTCAACGTGGTGTTTGGAATTAGATGCAAAAAAATAGCAAGATGCCCTTGCATTGCACGGAACATCAAGATGAATTTTTTTTAGCAAACACCTATTGTTATTGACCCATGCAGGAGTAATCCCATGTGTAAAAACTAATGATATCTCGAGAATTTAATCAGAAAATGGTATGTCGACCATTTCATTGAGAAAATGATATCTCGAGAAAGATGAGAGATAAGGTGAGGAGGAGTGGGGCGTCGTGGTGACTGGTGGTTGGACTGGCGGAGGCATGGGGATGGACGACGCCGGCAGTGGCTACAATGCCAGATTGTTCCAGAGACTTCCTTTTTTAATGCTCAGCAATGAGGTTGTGGGAGATAAGGATGAACGAGGCAATGCCTTATCTGTAAATGTGGAGAGAGGTGCGGGTATCTTTTGTTAAATTGTCATAGTTTGCTTTCTATCCGTCGGATATAGATCGGACAATCTATATTATAAGATGGCAGGCACACCATCATCACCAACTCGATTTTTTTTCTACTCCTACTCATATAAAAGACTCAGTTGGTGATGATGGTGTGTCTGCCATCCGCCATTTCTGACCATTAGATCTGCATCTAACGGTTGTGATGTAAGTTGTGGCCTTTTGCAACAATTCCCACTTCGGTGCTCCAGTTTTCACAAAACCCCTTAGTATCTTGAAACCAACCACATTCCTCCCTGACTTCATCAAAACAGCCCAAAGAATATATTTGGAGTGAAACATAAGATATTTTTAGTGATATGTATATCAAAAGTAAACTGTTTTCTTTCAAATTTGTGAATATGTATTATTCTACTTTGGATCTGTTGCAACAGATGGGCTCATTGTTATAAAGGTTTATGTCTTGCATTCTCCGCAACCAAGACCTAGTGTACTGGTCCGGGCCGGATGCACGCAGCGCAATGACCTGAGTTCGAATTATGTCCTAAACTTTAGCTTTTTATATTTTTTTGTAATATATACTTATTTCGCTACTGTATTGGTAGTGGAACCCACAGAGTACTTAGAATACAAGATTAAGGATGGATTTGTTTCTTTTTAACTTTTTGTACGAACCTGTAGCCAGCCTGCAAGTTATGTACACTGTACTGACAGTGGAACCCATAGAGTACTTAGAATACAAGATTAAGGATGCAATTAACTTTTTAGAGCATCTCCAATAGCTTGTCTATATGGATGTCTATACTCATTTACCACGACATGAGCCCAAAACAGGCGTCCAACAGGTTGTCTATATGGTCGTCCACATATACACATCCTCTAAATCGACCTCGACAATGTCCATGCCTGGACAATGTGAAGGCGTCGTCTAAACTCAGCTGTAGTCATGATTTCTTTCTCTCCCCAGCGATGGCCCACCTGTCATGGTCGCTGTATATAGACGTTCTGATGCAAAACTGGACGTGTATATGAGGTAATCTTTTTAGACCATTGTCTATATGAATATATAGATATCCAAATATACACATGCTATTGGAGATGCTCTTATAGAGGGAGAATCATACACGCAATTAACTCAAATGGATTGGACGTGACTCTATTATTCTCCAACGGCAACCGGCAAATTTCCTCCCGCGGGCCGGAGTAGGTTTCTCGGTTTGCATGCGGGTTTAACGGAGGGGTTTGATGGGGGCGAGCAGGCGAGGAGGCGTGTTCAGCCGGGTGTGCAGCGGACGGCGCAGTTCTATTCGATTTGACAGCTACAACTAGTATATTATAAAAAACAAAGAAGAGTAGTAGAGATAGCGATAAGAATAGAGACTAGGGAGGAGCACCATTTGCTGCTTCGTGGGATACTCCTGCGCTCCATTCAGCGGCCGCAACGTCCCCTACAGCCACTCCCTCTTGCGCTCCATTCGACAGGCGCTGTTGAAATTTGGGGAGCGCACTCTCGCGACTGCTGGCAGCGACGACTTCACCGACGACGACTTCTTCCCCGACCTCGACAACCTCTTCCTCAACGACATGGGCGACAACCTCAACGCCAACGGTGCTGCTCCGATTACACCGTATGTGTTTCTGTCCTTCCTATTCGAAATCGTGGTAGAATTCATGTTTCTAGTCTGTGTCCTAGATTCGATCTGTTCATCTACTATGCTAGTCCACATGATTAGTTTAATCTCTATTATAGCCATCATGATTTATTTTGTGCTTATTCAGACTAAATCTCGTAGTAACTTGCTCATATATTCAACTGGCGGAACGTCCCCTACAACCACTCCTGTTTCATGGACGGCCTGGTCGGTGCCTCCAAGGAGCCCTTTGTCAAAATAAACAACTCCCCGATCAATGCACTCCACTCTTCCGTGCAACAAACTATAGATTAGTATGACCAAAAATTGAACTAAGGCCTTCCACTATGTAGGCCAAAAGAGGTGCCAAATCTACTTCTGCACAATTTGGCACCGGTGCCCTCCATAGCCCATTAGGTGCTATAAAAATATCGTGGGAACCGGAGCAAGTGCTGGCACCGATGCCCACTTCCAGCATGACAATAACATACATTAAACTATGCACCGATGCCCACTTCCAGCGCGAAGGATCGAGGGGGAGATTGGCTAGCTCGATTTCTTTATGTACGTGCGGGTCCCGCTTTTCTACGGGCTGCAACCCAACAGTGTGAGGGCGGTGCCAAATTTTTTCCTGGGGGCATAGATGCCCAATCTACCATATTTTAATGCACCAGGCACCGGTCACATAGTGGAGGGCCTAACATTATATATAGTATGATAAATGCTGATGCATGTCACCTAAAATTATATCACTGAAAACTATGTTCAAACACGAATCCAATGATATTGTTTTTGTTGGCATGCACTAACATTTTGTCAGTTAAATCTTCAATCAAATTCAATGGGGGATAAACCATGACCGATGTAGTACAAGTGTAGAGGGCGGCGCTGCACGGGAGTCTCACCCCGCTCGTGGCGCGGCAGTAAAGCCGTCATATCACCAAACCCAACCACTCCTAGTAATAAGTGGCCTGGTAAAATAAATGGATAAGCAACCATCACATCCCTCCGTCTTTTTTGCATTTCATCTCTCTGCATTTACTTTCTCCGGTTCATCTCGCACACTCGATCCCTAGCTACTACTCCTAGTATCCCTATCTACTACTCCTACGGCCAGTTCTTTTGGCGGCTTAAAAAATAAGCCGTCTCTTCCCCAGATTTTCCCATAAGACTAGTCACAGTGGAGAGTAACATTAAGGCGCCTCACTCATTTATTTGGGCTTCTAAACTACTACTAGTACCTCCGTCCTAGTTTATTCGTCACCATTGTAATTTGTGCTAAATTTTGACCAACGATTTAACTGATAAAATGTTAGTGCATGTGACATGCACTAACATTTCATTAGTTAAAATTATGATCAAAATTTGACACAGATTACAATGGAGACCAATAAACCAGGACAGAGGTAGTAGTTATGGGATTACTAATCTAGAAGCCTAAAAGAACTGGCCCCTGGTACTCCTACTAGTAGTAGTACTCAAGTTCGAATTCCAATTGCACGACACAACTTGTTAGGCAAAAAGTTCGATACAAGGTGTAGAAAGCGGTTTGGGAATTTGCATGCCTTTCTGACCAGTGAGATACTCCGTACAAAGTACGACAGAGAAATAACCACGGAGAAGGAAGCTAAAACTAAACAATCAAACGAGCATTTTTGCATTTGTTTTGCATTGAATCGTTTCACAAGCTTGACTAGTGCTGTTTTTCTACTTTTACAAAAACCGCATCGTAATGTCAAAATGTGCATTTGCACGTACATAAGTAATAGTAGTACTCCCTCCGTCTAGGTGTATAATTCTTCCCTCCTTCTTGGTCACGGTGCACAACCAAAGATGACTTATTCACCTGGACAGAGGGAGTAGCACAGTCTGCAAGCATATATAGAGAGAGACGTGTAGTGCGATAGTATATAGTAAAGTTTGTGCTATATGCACGTACTTACAAAATGCGTACGGATACACAAGGTTTCCAAACTTTCCCTTTTACATACTTAATTAAGGACGCTAATAATTCCTGAACGTTCGGGATTTATCATTTGCATCCCAAAACTAATGAGATCGCCTTACGAAACTAAATTATACTCCTACTAAAAGCCACGGCGCTCGCAGGAGCGCTTGCGGCACGCCACGAGTGCCCTGGTGCGCTGCCGTTTCCCAGCGCGCCGACACAACGCCTCTTCCTCAGCCTCGCAACTCACGAGGTGCTGATTGGCGGCTTGCCGGCGGGCGAGCGCGATCTCACCGGTGTGGTGATCCGGCGCCAACAGGTACTCCTCCTCGCTGGAAGCGTGCACCCAGTCCATGTACCGCCAAGCATAGATGAAGCGCTTGGGCCTGACTGCATTCAGAGCTTTGGCACAGGCGTCCTCCGCCACCCTCACGGCCCTCGCATGAGTCTTCTGCCAAAGAGACAATTGCCTGACTCTCTCGAACGCGACATAGGCCTGCCAGGCAGCTTGTCCGGCGGCGTCCTTCTCTTCCTCGGCCTTCTTCTCCGCCTCTATTTTCACGTGCTCTGCCGGAGGCAAAGCCTCCCACAAGGCGATATCCATTTCTTTCCAAAGCTCCTCAAGGCTGGGGGGCACGGCGGGCGGTGTGGCGTTCTCCTCGTTGCGGGGAGCCGACGCGTGCTCCGATGCGCGTGCTGGCAAGATTGGGAACGCCAACGCGTCCACCTCGACGCGTCGCGGCGAGGAGCGGAACACCGACGCATCCTCCTCGACTAGTGGCGGTGAGGAACGGAACGGCGACGCGTGACCGTCCGCGCGGTGCAGCGAGGGGTGCCTAGGGTTTGGGAGGGGTGATGCCGTGGTGGTCGACGTGAGAGGGAGGGGCAGGAGATAGCGATGAACGTGAGCGTTCTTCCGAATGCCGTGAGAGGCGCAGTATTTATACCGAGCAATGGCACACCTACGTAAGATATGGACTGAGCTGCACCGACTTAACTGCAGGTCCAGTTGCGTCACTGACATGTGGGCCAGGCCCCTGTTGGACCCATATGTTAGTGACCCAATGCACCTGCAGTTAAGTAACTGAAGCAGCGGCCCGTAAGATATGTTGCGTGATTAATGTAACAGCTACGTGTGCATATTTTTGGAGTAAATTACGGGGGAGGGAAGGGGTGGAAATATTGCTGGTCACAACGCATTGGACGAGCGCGGGGGGAGGAGAGTCATGCATGCAGATTTTTTCCACACGGGGTGGAGTGGTGGGACCACCGGAGGGAGAAGGAGAGTCAAGCAGGCATATTGTTTTCACACATGGAGAGGAAAAGATTTGGAGACGAAATGGCTTCCTGCAGGTATGGGGAACGGTGCATAATAAGTCATCTTGCATGTCGGGCTAGGTATAGTCTCAAGTCATTAAAAACATACACGCCCCACACATGTTCATATTTCAAGGTGCACTAAATTATTGCATGCGATGATTAAGGCTGGCCATAATGGTGGTTTCTTAGCTGGTATCATGCACACGGGAATAGCAAACATGTTGATGTTGCAAAGAATTAAAAAAGAGAGGGGGGTTAGAGTAACTTGTGTTCATGCATGGATGCAATGCGATAATGCATTGGTAAACACATTTTTTTGTGAAGAACAACAGCATTAGTTGAGTACTTTTGCATACTACGAAAACTATTCCACCGCCTCTATCTTGGTAAGAGTAGGTGAAATTTTTGAATCGAGCCCTTTAAACTAGAAGGGAGGTGGTAGTACTCTAATAGCTAACCTTGTTATCATGACTAGATAGGACATGTGTCGGTGCACAAAAGTAGCGGCTCTCTTTTGTACCCCTTTACTTGTGCATGGGCAGTCAGAGCCGCACCTGTGGCCACACTTAGCGGGGGAGAGGGGGGAAGCAGAAGTGCAAGGCTACCAGAGCAGCGCTCCAGCCAAGGGCGCAGAAGACAGAGCAACTAGATGGACTTTCCCCCGGCAAGACCCTTGCCAGGGCGGCCTACACAGCCCCGGCAAGAGCAATATGCCGAGGCAACTCACCCAACACCAGCATCGCAGCCACCCTTGAGCCTGAGAGTTCCGACACGATCAACAACGTTGGAGCCAAGGTTTGGGAAGCGCCTGCACGGTGGCATGCAGATCTTTGTGAAGACAAAGATCCTACAAAGCCTAGATATAAACTAGAAGACAAGACGACCACAAGGCTCCTTGCCGAGGATGCCCGCGAGGCCCCGACAAGGCTCCTTGCCGAAGACACCCGCAAGGCCTTGGCAAGACTCTTGCCAAGGGCGCTCACAAGACCCCGGCAAGACCCTTGCTGGGAATGTACGCAAGACCGCGGCAAGACCTTGCCGCCCCGTCGCCGCCCCAGCTCAGCGGCCGACCCACCAGGTAAAGCAAGTACCCACGTGGCAGTACGTGGTTCCTAATCCAGCTAGTCAAGCACCTGCGTGGTGGCATGCAGATCTTCGTGAAGACCCTACCACCACACCATCTCAGCAGCCTGCCAGCCTACGTGGTGCTGCATGCCTCGTTGGCCTGGACGCATGTCACCGCAAGACGGAGCGGCGACGGACAGAACGGGCCTCGTTACCATCCCCGATAAAGCAAGAGGACACCTAAGCAGCGTATTGAATGCGTTCTGTCCTGTAATGACAGGCGATAAGCTTGTACACTGTACATGCTTTCCACCTCCTGTGTGCCACTATGGCGACCCCTTTTTCTACAAAAGGAGGCCCGCGGCGTACTGAGGGGGGATTCGGATCTTTCGGACTACGCATGCACCGTAGCTAGTTCAAGAACTCAAGAACACTCAGATATACACCAAAGCAGGACTAGGGTATTACGCATCTACGCGGCCCGAACCTGGGTAAAATTTCCTTGTGCTGGCTACTGGACCTGCTCTTTGCACAACCCCGCGCCCGCCAACCGCAGAACGGATCCTCGTGATCCCATAGGTGGCGCTTCCACCGACATCTTTGGCGCGCCAAGTAGGGGGCGCGAGTTGTGAAAATCCGGCCTAGCAGTTAGTATAGCAGTTCTCCATCGCCATGGCTCCTAAGAAGAAGACGATCACGGCGATCGGTTCATCTGGAGCCGAACCGCCCGTACCAGTGTAGGGGCGACAGAGCGGTCGTTGGTGGGAGCCGAGGCACGGCTCGCGGGCACCCACGACGCTCTAGCAGCTAGGCCGGCGAGCAGCGTCGTTTGCGCACGAGACGATGGGCCGCACGCCGCTAAATCCAAAAATGGAGCCATGCCCCCCGCAGGCGGTGCGAGGCCCTCCAAGAGCGGCGTCGTGCCACCTATATGTGGCGCGGTGACTTCCAGGACGCCCACCCCGGCGCCCGCAACACGTTCTTCCCAGGTCGTGCACGACGAGCAGCGCCACCACGCCAGTGAACCCGGTCGCCGCCGCGGGAAGAGTCCTATGCACCAGTCACGGGACGCGCCAGACCAGCATGCACGCCGAGACACTGGCGAAAATGGCGCGCAGCTGCAAGGCCGTGATAGAGCTCCTTCTAACATAGTTAGAAGTCGGAGCGCGTCATGGTCAACGCAGCTTTCGCCACCACCCACGCTAGCAGAAGCTTTGGGGCGCGCGCAGCTACTCCTCGACTTCCCTCCTGCTGCGGAAAAGCTCGACGAGTGGAGAGCCACAATCCGGAGCCTCGTCGGCATCGCCAGCAAGGATGAGCCGCGGCCAGCGGGGTCCTCAGGCCGATGCTTTGTCGAGCCGCCGCACCCCTTTGGTGGAAGGGCCGGGGGTGCTACAGCCACGGTGCACTCTCCTCCTCCACGCCAGCTACCGCGGGCGCCGGTCCATCAGGACGACGCTTGTGATAACGTTTCCATAGCATCGTCCGACCCACGGACCCACGATCAACGCCAAGTTCTTCGGGAGCGAGCCCATGAAGATGCTCAAACCACCATCATGCGACGGCGCGAAGCGCGCCACCAGTCAGATAGGCGGGCAGGGCCTGCTATGGACCACCCAGCACCGGGATGCTTTGGTGGCCTACCTTACGAGGTGGGTTGCCCAGCTTTTACCCATGAGTTGTGGCGGTTCCAATGGCCCACTCACCGCATGTTCAAGCCTGATGTCGGCGAAAGTACAACGGCAAGAATCACCCGTCGGAGTTCCTCAGCATCTACACCATCGCGATGCAGGCGGCCGGAGCTCGCGACGACAAGGTGCTTGCCAATTACTTCCCATTGGCACTTAAACCCAACGTCATGTCGTGGTTGATGCACTTGCCAGCGGATTCCATTTCTTCTCGGTCGGATCTGTGCCATGAGTTTGTTGGCGCCTTTATGGGAGGCCACCAAGCTCATGGCCAGGCAAGCGATTTGCATGTCATCCCCCAGAAAGAAGGCTAAAATCTGCGCAAGTACATACAGAGGTTCAGCCGAGTGCAATACAACATCTTGGATGTTCATCCCGCTGTTGTCATCAGCACATTCCATCAGAATGTGCGTAATTGTAAGATGCGTGAAGAGTTGGCGATGAACAAGGTCAAGGATGTGGCCGAACTTTAAGTTCTGGCCGATAGATGTGCTCGAGCCGAAGAGGGGAGGAAGTACCCCGGCGAAGATGCCGGTGCGGAAACCGACTCCACAGACGAAGATGCCGCCGCCCCGACGAAGAAGGGCCGACGCCGCAACAGGAAGCGCAAGGGCAAGGCCGTGCTTGCCGTTGAGGGATTCGACAGTGCCGGCACTGCCAAGAAGACCAAGGCTGACGACCCCGGCAAGGAGGTTGCCGGGTGCGCCGCCTGCCAGGCCTTGGCGGCCGCCGACAAGCCAGGAGGCTCCGACAAGCAGTACTGCAAGATCCATCACACCAAGGGCCATGACCTCCAGAACTGCCGACAAGTCGAGCAGCTCGCAGAGAAGCAGAAAGCCGAATATGAAAGGCGGGACAAGGAGAAGGGCCAGGATGGTACTGAAGGATCCGACAAGAAGCGTGGCGGCCAAGTTGGTCACCGCGGCAAAGATAATCAACGAGAAAGGCCCGCTCGGGACCACGACAAGAAGCAGGAAGACGACGATCATGACGAGGACGACAAGTCCGGCGAGCATGAGTTCCAGAAAGCTACAGAGGCTATATGCATCGACGGTGGTGCCTCGCTGCACACCTCTCACCGCCAGCTCAAGCAGTGGGCGCGTGAGATCACAATGGCGGAACCATCGTTCGATGCTCAAAAGCCACTGAAGTGGTCCAGCACGCCTATCATTTTTGACACCGAGGACCACCCTGATCGCACAACTGCGGTTTGGGTGTTTGCCGCTGTTGGTTTCACCAACAATACGCAACCTCAAGGTGACAAAAATGCTAGTTGACGGCGGGGCCGGTCTGAACTTGATCTCGCCTATGGTGATCAAAAGGCTGCAGATTCCTGATGGAGACCTCGAAGAGACGGGCACGTTTCAAGGGGTCAATCCAGGAAGAAGTCAGCCGAAGGGTAAGGTCACGCTGCCCGTTACATTCGGAGGCGAGCTGAATCATAGGACAGAGAGGATTGTTTTTTATGTTGCCGAGATCCCCTTACCCTACAACGGGATCCTCGGCCGCCCAGCACTAGCCAAGTTCATGGCAGCATCACATTACACCTACAACACGCTGAAGATGCCTGGGCCGATGACCATCATCACTGTCCCCTCCGACAAGAAGGATGCGCTGATCTGTGCCGACCAACTCTACCGGGAGGCAGTTGCAGCAACTGCCGCCAAGGCACTTGCTCCTGCTGCTGAAGCCCCGGGAGGGAAGAAGACCGGCAAGACCTCTCGCACCCACTCTGGCAAGCGCACCTCTTTGGAGTGCTGTGCTCCCGTCGAGGACATGCCAGAGAGCTCCACCGGCAAGAGCAAGAGATCCGGGGCTGCACCCCCAGAGACCAAGAAGGTGTCCGTCAAGGAGGATGGCACGGGAGGGGCTTTCACCATAAGCTCCACCCTTGACAGCAAATAGGAAAGCGCGCTCATCACCTTCCTGTGGGAAAATGCCAATGTGTTTGCATGGCAAGCATCCGACATCCCCAGTGTTCCCAGGAAGGTGATTGAGCACCATCTTGCTGTCTGTCCTCATGCATGATCCGTCAAGCAGAATGTCAGGAAGCAAGCTTTGGAACAACAAGAGTTCATCACAGAGGAGATTAGGAAGTTGGAGGCGGCAGCCTTGGTCAGAGGAGTGCTCCACCCAACGTGTTGGCCAATCCGGTAGTGGTGCGCAAGGCAAATGGGAAGTGGAGGCTGTGTATTGATTACACAGACATCAATAAGCTTGTCCAAAGGACACTACAAAAAAATACACTTCCGTGATGATACGTGTTTGTCACAGTAGGTCGCTTTTTTTGTCATGCATGTACATCCATGACAAATTTATGACAGAATCAAGATAGTCATACCTGTGCTGTCGTAGAAGTGTTCCATGACATTACCAAAATTATCATCACGGAAGTGTCCACTTCCATGACGATAAATCGCGCGTCACGGAAGTGCTTTCGTCAAGGGTGACCGACACGTGGCATCCACCGTAACGGAATGCCGTTAAGCTATCGGGTCAGGTTTTGGACCCGATAACCCGTTAACAGCCCCGACCAATGGGGATTTTCCACGTGTAAAATCATCATTGGCTGGAGGAAACACGTGTCAGCTCACCGTTGGGACAGATGTCATCCGCTCATTGGACCGAAGGCGCCTATGATACGGCGACACGTGGCACGGCCCAACAGAGGCCCATTCTTGTGAAAAGACCGGCCCGTTTGACTTGGTCAAAAGGTGGCGGGTCGGCCCACGGAAAGCCTGTTAACGGCCTGTTCGCATATAGCCCATTTACAGCCCGCTAACCCAGGGCCCGTTACGCCCTAGCCGAATTAGGCCCAGTAGCGTCATCTGGGCCGTCTAATATGATTCAGCCCGTTTTAACTTCCGGCCCATGTGTGGCCATGACTTCTTTCGGCCCATATGAGGACCTTTGTAACTCTTGGCCCATTAACGGCCCGTGGTGAAACTGGCCCGTAATGAACAGTGTATCACTTTATACCCATTAATGGCCTGTTATTCCATTGGGCTGTTTCCAGCCCAAGTTATCTTTCGGCCTTCTCAGGGGCCCGTTGCTGTCATTTTCTGCTTGTGGGCCAAATTCAGCCCGTCGTTACAGTCGGCCCGTTTGCGGACCGTTAATACATTGGGCCGTTTTCATGTAAAAAAACCCGTTGGGCTGTTTTCATAGAGTTATCAAATACGGCCTATTAATGGCCCGTTATGGTCCACGAATAGTACGGCCCATGATTGGCGAAATGATGATACGCCCCATAGAAGGCCCATGGATCCTACGGCCCATATGAGGCCCATGGATAGTACGGCCCGTAGAAGGCCCATGGATCGTATGGCCCGTAGAAGGCCCATGGACCCTATGGCCCGTAGAAGGCCCATGGACCCTAAGGCCCGTATAGAAGGCCGATGGATCCTACGGCCGGACGAAGGCCCATGGATCATACGGCCTGCAGGAGGCCCATGGTTACAACAGTTCGTGTGTTGCCACGATTATTTTGGCCTAGTTACCAAAAATAGGCTATTGTGGCCACTAGAAAAAAAACAGAAAAAGAACTGCAGTGACTACAAGCAAACAACTAAACAAGACAATAAGGAAATAAATAAGCAAGCAATTAACGCTAGCCTATTACCGCTATTACACATATTACATCCACTGGGCATCAAAGTTCGCCACCAGTGCAAATATAGGGAACAAAGCAGCACATTACATACACTGGCCGTCAAAATTGGCCACCAGTGCAAATAAACGCGGCAGCAAAACAAGAGCATAACTGAAACAACTTCAGAAGAGCTCAAGAAACGTTATCCTGGGTATCCACCATGCTGGCAATAAGCTTAGCAAGCTGATTAGCTTTGTCCTGTTTGGCGCTAAAATCCTCCAACGCTTGCTGTTGCACCAGAAAGTATGCATCTGAATGCTCCAGGGACTTCCGCAGTCCTTCCGCTTCTTGTCGCAGCACAGCTGATCGATGTCTTTCAGCTTGTAGTTGAGACTCAAGAAACCGAACTGATTCAGACAGTGAGTTTGAATAGCTTGTGCAAGCGGTAGTGGCCAGTAACTCGAACACTAAACCAAGACAGGACTTTGGGGTTGTCTCGCTGTCTTCAAGATAGTCTTCCTTAGCTGTTTTATCAGCTTTGTTGGAGACCAACAAGGATGTGTCACTATCCTGAACCTTATCTGCATTACTTCCTTTACCATTGCTTAATAAGGCACTCTTCCCCAATATTCTGTCAGCATTCTAAAAGAAGAAACAAGCAGACACATAACAAGTTTAGCATGTACTAGTATATGAAACTCATTTCGGTGAACCAGTTCATTAGTAAGGTGGACAGGATTAAACTACCAAGTCTTCTATTGCCAAGTACTAGTACATAATAAAAGCATCAAACAAACATATATCTATGTCCTATGGTCACTGCATTGTCTTGCCAAATCAAAATAGAGACACGGTTCAAATCATATCAGTTCAAGACAAAGCAGCAGTGAAAGAATACAAAGCGTGGGAAACTACACGGCACAACAAGATTTCAGATGGGTACCACGGGTCTACATGTACAACAACACTATTGGCTCTGTTGTGATGCTAGTAATGTGCATGATATGAAAGTCAACTGTATACACAATTGAAATTGAAATCAACAGAGCTATTGATAAGAGCAAACCTGTTAAAGAAACATGCGTGAACATACCTGTTGTGCCATTGGAGTTTCGATTGGATCCTTCAATTTAAAAATAAGTTTGTATGAGTAAATACAGTGATACAAGAGCAAAGCAATCATAGTTAAAAAAGGCGCGCCTAAGCGAGCGCTTAAGCGCGCCTAGGCTCTAGGCGTTGGCAAAACGCATTGTGCATAACTACGCATAATCTGTGCATAACTGCGCATAAGCATGCGCTTTGGTCAGTAAAGCGCAAGGCGGTGGCAAAACGCACAATTAACGCCTAGCGCTTTTTTGAACTATGATAGCAATGGAATCTTAAATTAGAACAGTTGTTCTTCAGGTTTAGGCACTTGTTCTACATGAACAGAGTACAGTAAGACGCAAGAATATAATACTAAAAAATAGAAAATGAGCTCATAGACCTTACCACATTCTTGGTTCGGGACCAGTACAGAACAAGGCGTTCCCAGTCATCGTCCAGTAAATGTGTCTCAGGAGAACGTAAGGGAATTTGATGAGTTTCTTTGCCGGTGAAGTACGTTTTCTTCAGGTAATTCCGATACTGCCACCAAGCATTCTTGAAGATAGCAGAGGTATTAGCACAGGTTACCTCATCCTGAGTTTCCAAATCGGTCCTTCTCTATAGAGAAAAATGGGAAAATTTGCTGTATTATAACCATCATGGAGGTAGGATGTATGGGACGAAGCAAAGTAATTGCCATGAATAACATTACTTACACATAACTCCTGGACAAACACCTGCAACTGGCATTTTCCTTCATCTTCAGTATAATATTTCCAAGATGGGAAGATACGCACATACGATTTAACAACATCAAATGCGATAGATGCTAAACTACGACTAGCTGGTTGTGCTTCCTCCACAGGAATAGGCGTACTAACTGGTGGAGTTGGGGTTCGCCGTGATAGTACTGGCCCTTTGGGCACTGGAGCTGCCTTACTAACTGCTCTTGTTTGGGAGCTCTGTGGTGGAGATGGTGCTGTGTCAACAGGAACTGGGTTACTATCGGCTGGGGTTGGGGTTAGATTGGGTGAAGCTGGTTCTCTGTCCATCGCAGTAGGGGTACAATCTGCGAGAGTTTGGGTTATGTGTGGTAGGGCTGGTTCTTGTGCATGTACAACCGGGGTGCTATCTCCACCAAGAGGTAGCACTGTTTTATTTGAAGACCGTGTTTTTAGTCCGCTAGATACTGGCATCACCCGCTCCAATTCAAATGGCTGATAAACAGGAAACATAGTTGAATGTACAGACATTGTATGAGAGACAGATGCAATAGATAGTGTGGAAAAAAGAGGGCATGAAATAGTTGACATGTATATTGTTTAACTAAAACGGATAGCATGACATAATTTCACATATATGATGTCTATCTAAACTGGATAGCATAGCATAACATAATTCAAAGATATGATGAATAACTAAACAGGATCGCATGACATAATTCACCTACATGTTATCTAAGTAATCAGGATCGCATCATTTAATTCACATATGTGATTTATATGCTAAACAGAGGGCATTCGATATGATGTCTGAACTAAGAACATGGTGTTGAATATTGTGTATATGATGTCTAAACTATGCAATGCAAGACACCGTATGCATGATATGAGCAGTATAACCGTGCCAAGTTAGAGCATACACCTCAGTGGGGGAATAGGACTGGTCATCTGTCTCTGAATCCATCTCTGAGGAGCTATCGGGACCCAACAAGAGATCTGCTTCGACAGGTAGCACTGTCTGCTCTGAAGGCCTTGTTTTCACTCCAGATTTTTCCATCTCCCACCCAAATGGCTGATTCACAGGAAGAGTAGTTTAATGTACAAACATTGTCGACAAATGGAAATGTAATGAAGAAAAGGATGGGCAAGATATCATTCAAATATATGATGCCTGGTTAAACAGGATGGCATTGCACATTTCACATATATTATGGCTGGCTAAAAGACATGAGACTGCATAATTCCCATATATGATATAGAAACTAAACAGGTGGCATTACAGAACATGTCTAAACTAAGCAGATGACATATATGATGTCAAAAGTAGGCACTGCAAGGCAACATATGCATGATATGACTAACATCATCATGCCAAGGTAGAGCAAACACCTTGGGGGGTAAATAGGAGTGGTCAGCGGCGTCTGAATCCGCCTCAGAACAGATATCTTCCTCTGGATTACAATCTGGAGAGGGGTGGGGAGGGTTTGCCATTGAACCCACCATGGAGCGATGTCTGCATGACATTGTATTGCCGCGCAAAACTCTTCTCTTTTTCTCTACATGTTCAGCATGACTGTGTACAATATCTGACATGCATACGAAAAAATATGGTGAGATTATGTAAGGAGAGCATGCAGAAATTTAGAGTGATGGTAACAACCAGTGGATCGACGTTTTTCCGTTGAACCAAAATAGCCCTAATGGATCGACGTGAATGTATAGTAATAAGTGATGCAACAAGTGTACAACCTCTTTGCCGTAGCCGTGTCGACCTCAGCATCATTGGGTTGGTCGCTGAAGCAGTTGAGGCAGAGGTGGCTGTCGGAGGTGTGGAGGGAGATCTGAGGAATCTGTAGACGGCGTCCAGGGCACTGCTCTGTTGTGATGGATCGTTCTGTCGTTGGAGCAGCTCCGGTGAGCCGTAAGACGTCAAGGCTGAAGCAGCACAAGACAGACATCGTCAATCTCAAGTGGGATTCTAATAGCATCTCCAATAGATGATGTAAAATGGATGTAAAATTAACATCACCAAAAACCACCTGACTACAACAGATGAGGTAAAAACTGTTGACTCTGAACTTAACTGTCGAAACTGAAATTTACTGTGGAATCTGAATGCTACTGTCGAAACTGAACGCAATGGTAGCAGAGAGGCACTTGACATGTAGTTTAGGGAGGGCCTGCAGTTCATCTTCAACCTGCACCCCCCTGAGCCGCCAGCCACCACCGGCCGAACCGCCGGCCCCAGCGCCGCCTCGCCGCCCCGAAACAACTCGCCACCGCCGCCCCAGCCAGCCCTCTAGGCCCCCCGCCCCCCACCCTGAACCCTAAGATAGATAGTGGGGTACCTCTCCGGTGAGCCCCCGTCCCCGCTGCGGGTGGTTCTTCCTTAACTCCGGCGAGCCCGCCCCCCAACCCTGAAAATCGACTGACCCAAAAGTCGATTCAGTCGACTGAAGTGTGGCTTAATCGGAGCAGAGCAGCAGCACGAGCGAGGGGGAGAGCAGCAGCAGCAGCTGGGCGAGCGAGCGATCGAGCGAGAGCCAGAGCAGCAGCAGCAGTGCGAGCAAGCGAGCGAGAGCCGGAGCAGCAGCAGCAGATCCGGCTGGTATGGACGCCGCCGCCGAAGGGGCCTCGCACTGGGGGAGAGCCGCCATGGAGATGTCGCCCGCGGCGCCGGCTTCAAGGTAGCCGCTCCATGGGGGTGCGGGATGGAGCACCGTCGGCGCCGGGAGGTCGAGTTAAGGAGAAGGTGCGATGCGATGAGTGTACAACCTCTTTGGTGGCGCCGAGTAGGCCTCGGCTTCGTCCGAGGAGTCGGTGAGGATGCTGCGGTTCCGGTGGAGCAGGTTAAGGCGGCGCTGTGGGGATGGAGCAGCCGCGATAGACGAGGCGATCGTCGGAGCAGCTCCTTGGAGGTGGAGGACGGGGCGGCTGAACCGGCGGGACGGCGAGATGGACGACGGATCCTCATCCGGGGAGGTGGACGAGGGACGTCGAGCTGTTGCGGTGGACGACGTCGTCGGGGAAGAGGCTCCGGCTGGGCAGCGGTGACGTGGCGGACGGAGGAGGGTGGGGTTTCGCGGCTGGAGCGGAGAGGTTATGGCGGCCTGGGATTTCGAATGGCGAAAAGGGGGCGATGGGAGGGGGTGAAGCATGACTAGGGACGCGCTTGTCCAAAATGTAGGGTGTGTTACAAAAGTACCCCCACCGATTTGAACTAGCGGCCCTTTCGGCTCAGGGTTAGAAGGGGGATTTCGCGTGTCGGGATTTGGCAGCTGGAGGGAGTTTTCGCGCGCGTTGTAATTTCGGGATAGCAAGGCGCGGGTTGTGAAGGCGCCAGTTTTGGGAGCACGATATCTGAATTTTCGGGATATAACAAGACGCGGGTTGAATTTTAGGGACAAGCCTAACGTGTAGTAATATTGTACTTGTACGTACCAAATCAATTCGCACTTCCCTCAACCAAAAAGAAAACGAAAAAAATAAAACTATTCACACCACACAAAGAGAGAGTCTTGCCCCGTTTTACTATACAAATGCTATTCAAAGCTACTCCCTCCTTCCATCTATATAGGGCCTAATGCGTTTTTCGATGCTAACTTTGACCAAATATTAGAGCAATGATATATGACATGCAACTTACACAAAGCACACCGTTAAATTCGTCTGTGAAAGGTTCTTTCAATGATATAATTTTCACATTGTGCATGTCATGTACTATTAATCTTGTCAATAGTCAAAGGCGGTCTTAAAAATCTCATTACGCCCTATATAGATGGAAGGAGGGAGTATGAATCCATGTTATGTCCGATTAAATTTTTTCGCTTGCTGTATAATGCATGTAACCTACTCATACCAACATTTTAGTGCATTCCAAATGTCTATACTACCGCTGCAATTCGAACTAAATTTGAATTCGTTTCTCTATTTCAATAAGAATCTACAATCATGATTGTTGCCAACTTCAACCATCATAGTTTCCTTGCTATCCGCCAGATATAAATCGGACGGCCTATAATGCAGGATGGCAGGCACACCATCATCAACAACTCCGTTTTTTATAAGAGTAGAGATAAAATATATTAAATGTAGTATAACATGTTCATAACCACACCATGTGTATCACCGTTATATATATTCACACATGCGTCGGTTTGAAACACTATGATAAATTCTTCAAATATCCGAATTCGCTTTTTATAATGAAGTATATATGATCTCTATTCGTCTTTTACACCCACACAACCCTCTTATCTTTGTAGCTAGCGCTAACTTTCTCTTGTGCATGCACACGCCCGCATCCCTCTCACCCTCCCTCAGCATTCTCTAGCTCCATCGCGCAAATTCGTCTTTTCACTTTAGGTCGTTCACCCACGGTGTGTGTAGGCCCCCCAGCTCCTTCTTTACGGCACACATCGATCGATATGCCTCTCTAGCCAGGTGTGCCTAGCACAAACACAAGCTTCCCCTCTTCTCTTGTCACCGTCCATGCCTCACTCCCACCACTCTTTTCATCGTTCTCGTACTCGCACACTCCTCCCCCCTCGATATAGTATGCCTCTCGTACCACCTCCTACATGCATCCCTCTCTCTCTATCCTTCTCCTCGTGCCTCATTTGCTTCTAACACACACATGCATGTATACCGATCGATCTCCCAACATATACCTAGATCGACTTTAACTACCCCCCCATCGATCGACGTACCTCACAAGTTATGTCTCTCCTTTCTCTAACAAAGGGCGATTGATCTTCCTATGTAGTTACGTCTGCTTACCACAGCCACATCGTCCCCCCTCATCATTCGTGCATGCCTCCTGACCCGTCTCTCACACGCACGTGCACAGACAACAAGCAGCCATCTCCTCTCTTATTGATATTGCGGGCGTGCCCTCCGTTTGTCTAGCAAGCCTATCCCACCATTTGTTAGAAGCAACTCCACTACCACCCCCTCCAACACTCTAGCTCTGTCTCTCTCCCAACCTTATTCCTCTCCTGCACATATGCATGGATGCCGATCGATCTCCCTTAATACATGAGGCAGATCGATCTCCTTAATACATGAGGTAGGCCTCTCTCCTCCTCCACACATATACCAGCCATTGTACCTCTATAGTTAATTGGGCCTCCCTCTTCCCCCACCACACACCGATAGTCGAGCGCTGCAGGTAGGTATCCATGCCACAGAGACAAACTGCACATGTCCCATCTCACGTTCCAGTAGGCCAGCCACTCTATATCTTTGACGTGGGCACACACAAATTCGATGGCACTCTTTATCGATCGCGCGCGCACACACACACACATCATCCCTCTCTTCGATTCTATGGACACCTCAAGCCGATGATACCTCCACTCTCTTCTCGTGGATCGCCCCCTCTATATATATGTTATATCCAGGACTCTATTTCACACACATTGCATATGTTACATTTTTTGATTGACCCCCCCCCCAAAAACTCTCAAGAACCCACACACTATATCTCTCTAGGTTTGTATCTCTCTCACACAACCCCACGTAGGTGGTGTACGTATACAAGAAGAGAATAGGTGCACCGTGCACGTACTCACGCTTCGTGCCCAGCCACACCCGCGCGGGTACACGGTGGAGCTCATTTCTTTACGAAATGGCAGCCCACGTGCTAATTTGAACGCCTGTAGCGGTTGTTTACCTAGGGAGGTCGTGTACCACGCGTGCACGAAACAAAGTTCGACTTGACGCGTTGCCGCGTTATTTTTAAATAAAGTTATAGCGCTCAATGGCACGTACACAGAATATAAAACGATTTTTATGGAGAAAAAGGTAGTCCGCTCACTATATACAATGGAGCCTGCTTGCCTGGTTTGTCGCTCTTCAGAGTATCTCACACAAGGCTGCGGTGGCCTCTCTCTCTCTCACCGTTGGTCACTGATCCGGCCGCATCCCGTCCGCCGGGGGAAAGGGAGTGCGGTGGCCTCTCTCTCTCTCACCGTTGGTCACTGATCCGGCCGCATCCCGTCCGCCGGGGGAAAGGGAGTGCGGTGGCCTCTCTCTCTCACCGTTGGTCACTGATCCGGCCGCATCCCGTCCGCTGGGGGAAAGGGAGGAAGTGCATCGTTTCTCCGTTTGACGGCGCCGAGGCAGCACGTCCCGATCTGCGGTACACGCCGTTCTCTCTGACCAAGCTCCGGCGCGGCAGGGCCTACGCCACCTGCTCGCAGATTCCGCCCGCCGCCGCTCACCTAGTTACATCCCGACGACCTCCAGGTATCCCCTCCGGCCTTGCTCCACTGCCCGTCTTCCCACGTCACTGCATGTGGATCTTCCATAGTTCTTTGCCCAAAACGTAGCTCGTCCGGCGTACTTTCCATATTGCATTCTCGTCCTCACACCGTTTTAGACAAACACAACCGTGTTGTTATCTTCCCTTAGGACAAGGAATATGCTTCTTTTTTGTCGTCGCATGTGTCATCAACTGTTATTGGCCAGTAATTGTTTCCTTTCTACTCGTTGCTATTGCGACCTTTTGGTGAACTGCACAAATCACTTTTTTCTTAAGAGTGTTTTGTGCAGTTGTACTAAAATGTCACACGGGCAACGTCTCTACATTTCAGTGCGACTGCACAAAGGGAGATTGGTTTTGCTCTATCCTCCTCATCCAACTCCGAGCCTAATCTTCTCCAACTAGTTAGTCTTAAGAGAGACTGCAAAGGTGACCGGCTTCTATTTGTGTGTTTATTGTTTCATCAGCAGTCCTCTATTATCGTAATCACACTTAATATCTTTGGAACAGGGACGCTCAGCTCTATTTTAGTGGAACTGCACAAAATGATCGGAATGTTGCATGCTCCAGACAGCTACTTTTTTCCCAACATGCCTTGTTGATTTAGACAGAGCTGGGGGGACGTTGCTGCCAATGAAAGCATGGATCAATTTTAATTTAACACCTTCTCACAACTCTGTCTTCAGTTGTGATGTAATTATTAGCTCTGATCTGCTAATAATTGACATGCATTAGCAAGGAAGTTAGTTTTTTATTGTTTCCGAAAGAGCATCGATGGCAAGACACGCGAAACAAAAGCTGAAAGCTCACACCATTGTACAATTTCATGTCGCTGGAAAATTATTTGTATAGTACGTCAATTATGTAAACAAATGATGGAAGCTTGATAGCATTGCCAGAAGCCTCTTCATCATCCGGGTCCATGTGCCATGCACAAAATTATACTCCTTCGTTCCTAAATATTTGTCTTTTTACAAATTTCAAACGGGCATATTTTAGAGTGTAGATTCACTCATTTTGCTTCGTATGTGTACTCCCTCCGTTCCTAAATATTCTATTCGTCTTTCTAGAGATTTCAACAAGTGACTACATACGGAGCAAAATGAGTGAATCTACACTCTAAAATATGTCTATATACATCCGTATGTGCCAGTCCATTTGAAATCTCTAAAAAGACAAATATTTGAGTAGTCACTCGTTGAAATCTCTAGAAAGACAAATACTCCGGAGTATATTTAAGAACCGAGGGGGTAGTGCACAACCGCATGGGAGACTCAGCCCGGTCGTTGCGCCGCATTAATAGTGAGTAATGAGCAGTCAAATCATAAGCCCCACCTTTCCCACTGTAAGTTGCTCTGAAGAAGCAACCATCAATACGCTCTTCTTTGAATCCGCTCATACTACTCCATCCGTCACTGTTTATACAGCGCGCTTCAGAAAAAAGAAAAAAAATCTGTGGGACCAAGGCGACTAGCGATCGGCCTGAAAAATAGCATTGGTAGTTATAGCACGGCGTCTATTACTAGAGGGAATAATGCGTACACACATGCATGCAGTGCTTCCACCCCGGGTACACACATGCATGCACTTACTCCACTCCGTAGTAGTACAGTACATGGAGAGAAAATTGTGGACTTGATTGCGGTTACCACGCCCTAATTAATTGAGCATTAAACCAAACGCGTCTAAAGTCTCTCTGGTGGTGGAAATGCATTGAGAGAAATGCATCATAATGAAGCGCGCCCTGTAAACTGTGACGGAGGGAGGAGTAGTATGAAGGTGCAAAACCAAGTACGCGTATGGCCAGTCGGTCAACGCACCTCCTCTTGGCATATCACTGACATGTGGGACAGGAGTGTGAGCAAACCGATCTCAATTGACGGCAAAGAGCCAACCCGCCGTTCCTTGAGAGAGACGAGGAGCGAGAACACACAGACGGGCTCGCACGGAGGCCAAGATATATTCGAGCATGGTTGGTTGATCGATATCATTCATTACATGTTGGGCTGCCGTTTTCCGCCCTTCTCCGGAATAAACGTGTACTTTATCAGAGATAAAAAAATAAGAGTACAGACGCTCCACCATGCGGTTCTAGTAGTAGTACTACTCGTACTACTGCGCTTGGCTCTTCGCCTCTTCGTGAAGTCGAACAATGATGGTACTCCGCATGTTGGGTACTACAGTGTATGCCTCTGACAATCTGACACCGAATGGACTGATGCATGTCCACCGAGGGTAGGTTGCATTAGTCAAAAGGCGTAAGCGAGCTTCACCTTGTCCTGCAAGCTTCTCCTCGTTCTGCGAGTTGACGGGACACACCAAAAAGTAGTGCTAGTCCATACTCCCTCCTTTCCGGTTAATATGGCTTAATCTTTTTTGCGGGTAAATGAGAGAGCTTTATTCATATATAAGCATTCTTAGGACGATCAGCCAAGACACTGGTCACTAGGAAGCGAGGTACCCCGCAAAAAAAGAAGTAGGAAGCGAGGTGTTTCATCAAGCCAGCTCTCGGCCACATTCAAAGTGCAGCAAGCACGGTTCGCACGAAGATGCGCCGCACGGTTCGCACGAAGATGCGCCGCAAGGTTTGCTGACCTGTTTACTTTGCGCTTGGCTGTTCGCCTATTCGGGAAGTCGAACAATAATAGCACTAGTAGTATAGTGTATGCTTCTGGCAATCTGACACCGAATTAACTGTTGCACGTCCACCGCCTGAGCGAGGGAGAGCTTGCATTAGTCAAAAGTTTCTCCTTGTCCTGCGAGCCACCGCGCGCAAGCTTCTCCCGTCCTGCAACCTTCTCCTCGTTCGGCAAGTTGACGGGACACAGCAAAGTAATGCTAGTCCATACTGCCTCCTCTCCGGTTAATATTGTCTTAATTTCAAACGAGATAAATACACTGTCTGTCACTGTATATTTGTAAAAATACGGTCAGTGGACTTCATAATACGCTCATTGCGCTCAATATATATATTTTCCGGTGTTTATACGGTCACTAGCTCACCCTGACTGAGTATGTGTGTGCATGCACGTGTAGGTTGAGCACTTGAGCGTGACCGTGTGTGTTCCGTCGTGTGCTCGGACATGCATGCATTAGGGCGTCGCGCGCGTTTTTGCGTCCATGTGTACGTGTGACTGTTGCATACACGTAGGGGGAGTACGTGTAGGGGCCACTAAGGAGCAGTCAAATCACACAGTAAGTTAGTCGGAAGAAGCAACCATCATTTCACTCTTGAATGACACGTACGCAATATAAAATGGTTGATATGGAGAGAAAAAGAAAACCACTATATATACACTAGCAGGAGCCTAAGCTACAAGCCTGCTTGCTTAGGTTGCTCTCTTCACAAGCATAGAACGACGGGCCTGATCCCGCAGCTGGGGGAAGGGAACAATGTTCTGCGTAGACGCGGTCGACATCGGCGAGGGAGAAAACCCACAGTCGGTGCGTCCCAATCGGGGGTCACCGCGGTATGGGCCGATGCCGCGTCCCAACCGCCCTTCTAGCTACAGCCCGACGTCCCAGGTAGTCCATCTTCCTTTTGGAGCCGGCTTGCTCCACTGCCGTAGCTCCATCTCCATGTCGATCTTTCTCTACTTCTACCGGCTTCTACTTGTGATGAGTTTATGTCTCATGAACTAGTGCCAGTACTATTATTCTAATCACACTTCTTCAATATCTTTGCCATCAGGGATGCTCAGGTCGATTTTAGTGGAACTGCACAAAAGCATCGTATGATCCGAGGGTGCCAGCCGTCTTTCCTTCGACAGGTTCTACCTGGCCAGGAAATTAAATCATGTTTAGGGTTTAGGGTTTAAGTCGTAGTGACCCCATCAGTAGTTTTTCTTTCGTACACGCTCTCACAACTTTTTTCTTTAGTTGTGAAGTAAATATTGGCTATGATCTGTGAATCATTGAGATGCATCAGCATGCGTGTTAGTTTTCCTTTGTATTTGATGGAATGTTGTAACGGGGCAACCTTGGAATAGGAATGAAAATGGAGTGGAAAGTTTCCGTTTTTCCGGAGAAAAAATGGAAACGGAGAGAAACCAACGTTTCGTTTCGTTGGATCGCGCCATCGAGCAAAACCAACGTTTAAATCACGTCTGTCGTGTTCGTGTCTCACCCTCCTCCACGGCTCGACCCCACACGGTCGCTCGGCATGCCACTCACCGCAAACCGAGTATACGATAACTTTCCCGCCTGCTTGTCGATGGATCGCGCCATGGAGTACTAGCACTACTGGAAGAGATTGACGAGTTGGGGGAGGACAGCTAGCTGTAGCACGGACTCCCAAGAACTTTTTACATGCATGTTGTAGCCGGCTATTGCGACCTTTGAACGCGGAGCAGCCGCGTGCACCCGGAAGCGGCGCGGGCGACGCTCTCTCGGCCGGCGCGCCGCTTCAATGCCGGCGCCAGTGAGAGGTCGCGTCCGCTCTGGCCGGGCATGAATGCGGCACTGACCGTTTCGGGCGGGAAGCACGCGCGGGTGATGAAGAGGGTTCGGGTTGGTCAGGACCGGCCGTGGCAGCGGTCCGGACGTGCGCAAACAAGAGATGTTGTACGTTAATATTGCTGCGTATATAATTAACAACGTAAATAATGTGCCAGTTGGACAAATATGATTGGAGATGGAGATGGAAATGGAATTTTACGTAAACACGGATATGCATGTCTATGTCTATGTGTGTGTGCGCGACGACTCTCGCGACCTGGAAGCGGGGGCGTGTTTTTGATCGAGTTTTCTTTCTTGGTACGTTAGAAAAATTGTCCGCCAGTTTTCGTTTCTTTTTTCCGGGAACGCGCGTATTCTATTTAAAACCACTGCTATGGAGAGATTTTTTTACTCCATTATAGCCTCTTGTTTGATAGAGTTTCTCGCGTCTCGCTCTCTCACCCTCTCCATATCAAAACAAGATGACAGTGTCCACTCTATCTCTCTCCTCACCGGTGGTCACAGATCCGGCCGAATCCCGTCCGCTGCGGGAGGTGAGGAGGTGCAGCGTTGACGTTGTCGCCGTCGGCGACGGAGGAAGCCGATGCGCACCGTCCTCTCGGAGCCGGCGCTGGCGCGGACGAAGATCCTCCGCGCCCTTGTTCGCTGCCGTCGTGTGGGCAGATCCCGCCCGCCCGCCTAAACGACATCTCGCCCACCTGAGGTATAACTTCTTGTACTGGTCCAGCTCCCCAGGTCGCTGCGTGCGGGTTTTCTTCTATGCGACTACTCCCCAGCTCCCCATGCATAGTAGCTAGGGTTCGTCGGCTGGTCCAACATCACCTACTAGTACTATTATAGAGGAAATGCCACTCGAAAAGTTGTCCTGATTTATGCCTCGGTGGAGGTATACATGTTGTTTCGACAAAAAGTACATGGTGGTTGTGCGGTCATTGTCCATATGGTGGTAGTACTATCACTGGTTAAATGAAGAAATGCTTTTTTTCTCGGGTATCCTGGTTTAGTTCCCATCAAGATAATTATGATGCTTCTGTTTGTTGGTGTACTTTTCATTAATTCTTATTGACAATTGAGATGTCGTTGCTAACCCTTTTTTATATTTTTGGAAACAGCGATGCGTGTCTCCATACCCGGGCATGTCTTCCTCAATTTTAGTGGAACTGCACAAAATTGGATGGCCATTGTTGTTCCGCCTCACTGTCCTCTGCCACGTGGTTCTTCCTTCCTCGAGCTTGATTACTGAGAAGAAACAGACCACAGTGAGGATTTGTCGAACTTCATAGGTGCCTCACCCAAACTTGATGCCAAATGGATGATGCATCACCACGATGACCTATCGATGCTCATGGTTGCGCCTCATGGTTGCGTCGGCTGGTGAAGCTGATCGATTTTCAATGAAAAACAACCTGTCTTCCATCAGTGCTCTTTGCTTGTTACGCACAAAGATGATATCCTTCGTCAGTTCACCTTGGTTGCGTTGGAGACGCAGTCGTCTTTCACGTTGGTGCAATTTTATCACACAATTGGCTATGAACCAAATGTTTCCTCGAAGAAGGATCGACGTTGGTACTAAGAGCATAAGTTTTGTATTGATTTCTAAGCCTTCTCACAACTTTGTCTCCAGCTCCCCTGTAATTTTATTTGTCCAGCTATTAACTTTGATTTAAAAAATGGTGTGGACTAAAAACCCGGATGGACGTAGTAGCCCTCCATTTTTATTTACTCCGCATATTAGATTTGACTGAAGTCAAACTTTGTAATACTCTCAAACCTTTCCGATAATTGAAATTAAAATTCTTTATTTGTACACACTCTCACACGTTTCCGATAATTTGGCGCATGTGTGGTTGTTCACTTAAGGGAGGGTAGTGTACCACACGTGAAGGACAGGAAGTGCGACCAGGACGCGTGGGCGTGGATCGTTAGTTCATCGGAAGTAGTACTAGTTTTCTTCACTGTACATTAAATAAAGAGTTTCGTTTCGTACTTACACAATTTAAAACGATTGTTATGGAGAGAATAAGAAAACCACTCCACTATATATTAGTCGTATACACGAGAGTACTATATGGACGCAGCTTCATTGACTTAGTGCACCTGCCTTTGGATTTATGACAGGTGGGCCCAAAATGTGGCTGGCTCACCTGTCATACAGCCAAAAGCAGGTGCAGTGAAGGCACCGGAGCTCAGTCCGTACTACAGTAGTATATATATAAGCGGGAGCCTCAGCGCTTGTTCGCTAGGGTTTGCACTCTCCACACGCTCGCCGCACTACATATATGTTACACGCTGGAGGCTCAGCGTTCATTTGCTAGGGTTTGCTATATTCACAGTCTCTCACCCTCTCTTCACCAGATCTAAACAAGACTGCGTTGGCCTCTTGTCTCTCTCTCCCCCCTCACAGCTGGTGAAGGAGGCGTCCGTATCCCGTCGCACCGGGAAGGGGAGGAGGTGCAGCGTTCACTCTATCGCCTTCGGCGAGGGAGGCAATCCACTGCCGGCTGCGCTGTTCTCTTTCACCCAGCGCCTGTGCGGGAGGGCCACCGACCCCTTCTTCCTCGCTGCCGTACGTAGTGTGGGCAGATCCGGCCTCCCGCCGCACGCCTTGCCACATCCCGACGACCCTAAGGTATAAGTTTCTTTGAAACCGTCGTTGCTCTAGCTGCATGTGGATCTTTTTCGATCTGTAGTCGAATCTAGGTCTTGGTTCAAAGAGGAAAGAAGGGTGCGGTGGGCTGGAGCAAGAATCTAGGACGTGGTTCAATGAGGAAAGGAGGGGCGGAAAGTAGTATAGACTGGCTATCCAGCCGCTTTGTAGGTCGAAAAGGGAAAAAGGGGGTAACCCAGTACACACATCTGTAAGGAACCGATCTCTTTGTTGAAAAGGGAAAGAAACTGGGGGGTCGGGTAGTTTGTGCAGGACTAGATTTGCTGCCCTCACATAGGAAGAAGGTTCAAAGAGAACAAATATGGGACCAGCGCATATATGCTGCTTGGCTACATACTCTGCATCACCCATTTATACGTGTGGACGCACATGGTGCTGGCATGTCCCATACAGCTATTTTGCTGTTGTTAATCTAAGAATGCCGCCGGAAAATTGAAGCAATGCCACTGTTAAAAGTAAATTACATTTTTTAACGAATGTTGTTTCAAGAGAATGTCTCTGTTAATATGAATCAATGCAACCGTTTTAGAAATGCTACTGTCCTACTTTGTTTTCCATCCAAGATAAGTTAGATGCTTCTTTCTGTCACCGTTTGTTTCATCCTCCTTTATCGGCAAGTAATTGTTTCCTTTTTTGCCTCTGTTAAAACAGGGCTATCGATTCAACTTGTTGCTATTGCGACATTTTGCTTCGCTACTCGAAACACTTATGTTTTAAGAGTGTTTTGTGCAGTTCAACTTGAATGTCACACCGGTGACTTTGCTTAATTTTGGTGGAACTGCACAAAAGGAGATCGAGATTCGTATTTTACCTTTGTCGGTCTCATGAAAGGTCAGTACAGGCCTTCATCCACATGATTGTGCAGTGTGCTTTGAGATGTTGTGCTACTTGTATTGGTACTGTTTTAAATAAATGTTGAATTGAAGCTATTGTATTGCTGTCTTTTCCCATTAAGTAGTGAACAAAAATGGGACCAACCCAGACATGATGCTTGTTGCTTTGTTACAACAAACTCTGCATCACCCCCTTTATAAGTAGATGGAAGCACATACTGTTGTTGCGCCCACTCTCCCCTGGAACTGTTTATGCTTTTCGTTAATCTAATGCCGCTGGTAAAATTAAGCAATGCCACTCTCAGAATTAATTAACTACTGAATCTTAGTTCAAAACTGCAACACTTGTTAGGAATGGTACTATCCTGCTTTGTAGTTCTTTCTACATGTTTAACCAAGGTATTGTTAAGATAATGTCTCTGTTAAAATGAATCAGTTGCATTGTTTTAGGAATGGTACTTTTCTGCTTTGTCGTTCTTTATACATGTTGAAACAAGGCATTGTTAAGATAATGTCTCAGTCAATATGAATGAATCACACTGATGGAGAATTGCTACTCTCCTGCTTTGTTTCCCATTAAGATAAAGTAGATCAGTAGATGCTTTTCTTCTGGGAGTACAAGTCATCAACCGTTATTTCTCAGTAATTGTTTCCCTTATACCTATTGTTGCTTACAGGGATATCAAAATTAAAGCTCGGTTTTATTCCGACTTCGATTTTAGTTGAACTGCACAAAAGGAGCCAATGTGTCCAAGGCAAACTGCTGCATTACTGGGTCCAGTTGGTCGTTCCACTTTGCAGAAAGAAGCAGTCACTGTTTGCGCTACATTACAGAAGGAATGACCGAGAAGCTTTACAGAGTATTATTAGACACCGGTGACATGACTAGTCTGCAGAGACCATTGGCAATTTAACAACACGTGGAGTGCCCTGGGCAAAAAGTGCCCAAACAAGTACAAGAAGCTACGACAGGACTCCACGATCATAGGCATTACATATTTTGAATGGGAAAAGCTTGTCAAAGTTTAATCATTGATGTTAGCAAGAAGACGTTAGTTTAATATATTGGAATTGGAAAACCTTGTCAAAATTTGCTCATTGATGTTAGCCAGAAGACATGCATTTGATATTTTTGAGTGGGACGCCCTTGCTGTGAGCAGCGTCGAGTGTTTTTTCCTATTCCTGTGTTCAGTTTAGAAGTAAATAGTTACTCTGCTGAGATATTCTTGTGTTAAGAGTTTGTTCTGAATATTGTCTATGTAATGCCAGGCCTTGTGTTTGATTGCAAAGTTGAGCTTGGAATGTTGTGGCATGCGGCATCACGAGCTGTTCACCGTGCCTCCTGAGAATAATGCTTCGTATTGTTTTGCATGTCGATCTAATGCCAGTGATTTGCTTGTTAAGAAGATCATCCTCTTCTGTTGTTTCCGTGCTTAAGAAGTTCATCGTCTGATGTTTCATTCATAGCCTATACGACAAGTCGGGTAGGTTAGACGTGAAACCATATGATCTTCCGACCAACTCATGATATTAGGCCGTGATTGGATCGTCGTTTTCCAACCAAAACCGCTTGTAAAACTGACGCTTGTAAATTAAAGCAGATGGTCTCGGGCGAAGGCGCTTGGTTGGTCGATTTCGACTAGTAAAATATCGGAAGTACTTCACACACGATAAAAACGCTGAACGACACTCGGACGATTGCTAATCCAGCCGTTAGCTGCTGTTTCAGCCTTGCCCATGGATGGCATGATACGCACGTCGTGCATGTATCGTCTGGTAATGTCGTCCATATAGCAGTGCTCGTAAAATATACACTGGTCTCTCAAATTACACGCGTAACCCGCCGGTTTTACTTACAGACCTCGGGCCCTCGGTTTCATTACGCCTGTATTTTACGCGTTGTTTCCGATGACGAGTAAATTACACTTGTATGTTAATACAGGTTTGAAATAAACCAGAGCTCCCAAGCGCGGCCTTACCGTTTCATGCCGTCTCAGTTTCTCGAAGGTGCTCATAGGTGTCCGATGATCCTGGCTTCCTGAATGAGCAGCGGGCGCTGTATCAGACCATCCGTAGGGCCCGCGAGGCCCTCTCCGTTGTCCTTCGAGTTGTTGCGCTCGCCGTGGCGCCGAGCATTGTTAACATCGTCAACGAACATGAGGATTCAGGAGATGACTTTATTTTGACTGGATGACACTAGGGACCCACTAGGGCCATAGCCGTACGTACGCAAGTGCCTCCTTATTATGTACAACTATATTTTTTTGCTTTCTCCTGGTTTCCTGACATCACGGTCCCACACCATTGTCAACCTATGTAGTCAATATAAACGAGAGAATTGCACAAGGTGCGGCCGACAGCTGGGACCAAGCAGCTCGAGCAGTATTTGTGTTTTTGAGGCGTGAGCACTGCAGAGTTTTTCTTGGCGATGATTTCGTTGTTGTTCAGAGGAGAGCAGGGTATTAACTGGGCGGGCTGTGGCCCGTCTAGCCCAGGCCAGATATCCAGCCCAGATACTAATTTTTTCAAGATGAAAATGGCTAGCCCAGCTATACGTCTTTTTGAGGAATACCCAGGCAAGGTCAACTTGTTATTCTCCGCCCCGCTGGGCTGCAAATCTTTCCTAGGAGGGATGCATTAGGCTTAACAGGAAAATGGGCTTTAAAAATAATAAATGGGATGTAATTATAAAAACTGGGCAGTAACTATAAAAAATGCACCAAACACGAAATTAGTTTATAAAATATTATTTATGGATTTTGAAAATCTTAAATTTTCATTGTTGCGCGCGCAATGTTTCGTTGGATTTTTACGTAATACAAATTTATATTTAATCTGACTAGAAATTTCGGGATAAAAATATTTCGGATCCCATCAAAATGTGGGAAATTTTATTGAATTCTGTCTTCAACGGTTGGTTGAAATTATTAATCGTTGTCCTAGCTAGAAAATGGGCTGTACTTTTAACAAACTGTAAATGGGCTGTTGTAAATTCCATTAGAATTCAAAAATGGGCTGTACATTCTTACAAAACGCAAATGGGCTATAAGTTCTCTGCCACACACTTGTGGGCCTACTAAGTGACGCGTCCCCTAAAAAAATAAGTTGACGCGTATGCAAGGCTTTGTCAACTTATTATAGTCAACACACGGTTCTAGCAGCAGTGGCCGTTGGATGTCTATCCAACGGATGTCGTGCTTCTTCTTCAATCTCGGATATTCTTAGCTTCGGCCGCCCAAAAAATGATTCCTCCCCCTGACATCTGGGGCGCACCGTTTCGGAGGCTGACCTGTGGGCCTACTAAGTTGGAGCGTACCAAGGGCTTTGTCAACTTAGTCAATATAAACGATTCTAGCTTCAGTGACCGTACGATGTCCATCCAACGGCCGTAGTGCTTCTTCAACCTCTGGTCTTCTTGGTCCAGCCGCCCAAAGCAGCGCCGGTCGTGCCGCCTGCTCCTGCCTCCCGTGGCCGGCTGTGCTGCCGCGGAGGCCTCACCGCCCCCATACTACTCCCACCGCTGGCCAGGCCATCCCTCCACTCACCCACACCCCCTGTTATTCTGCGGCGACGGCAGCCTCACACCGCAGCCGAACCAGTGAACCCTCGTACTCCTCTCCGCGCGGGCTTCCACTGCTGCGTCTTCCCCGGCTCCGCGTCGTCCCCTTCCTAGGCCTCGCCGTCGTCCACCGCCCTGGTGCTCTCGGCGCGGCGTGGTCAACGTGGTCAACGACCGACTTCCATCGGAAGAGTACTGTACGTGGAGAGGCTGACAGCTGGGTCCACGGCGGCCGCAAGGAAGTGCCTCCTTATTACGCGCAAAATAATTATTCCTCCACCTGACAGCGGGGACCCACCGGACGGGCCACCAGTATTTTGCGAAAAAAATCGTTTCCCCCTGACTGCTGGGACCCACCGGACGGGCCACCGTATTTCGCGAAAAAAACGTTCCCCCCGCTGTCAGCTCGGACCCACCGGAAGTGCCTCCTTATTACGCACAAAAAATGAATACTCCCCCGGCTAGCTGGGACCCACCTTGGTGGGAGGCTGACTTGTGGGCCTACTAAGTTGACGGGGACGAAGGGCTTTGTCAACTTAGTCAATATGAACGATTCTAGCTCCAGTGACCGTACGATGTCCATCCAACGGCCGTAGTGCTTCTTCAACCTCTGGTCTTCTTGCTCCAGCCGCCCAAAGCAGCGCCGGTCGTGCCGCATGCTCCTGCCTCCCGTGGCCGGCTGTGCTGCCGCAGAGGCCTCACCGCCCCCTACTATTCCCACCGCTGGCCAGGCCCTGCGGCGACGGCAGCCTCACACCGCAGCCGAACCAGTGAACCCTCGTACTCCTCTCCGCGCGGGCTTCCACTGCCGCGTCTTCCCCGGCTCCGCGTCGTCCCCTTCCTAGGCCTCGCCGTCGTCCACCGCCGTGGTGCTCTCCGCGCGGCGTGGTCAACGTGGTCAAGGAACGACTTCCATCGGAAGAGTACTGTACGTGGAGAGGCTGACAGCTGGGTCCACGGCCACAGCCCAGTTTTTTTGTGATTTGCCAAGTAAGTCGCTTTGTCAGGCCTGTTGGGCTGCAAATCTTTCAAGACGAGGAGAGCTTTCATTCGGCTGGCCGAGAAAATGGCCCATCAGTAATGAGAAATGGGCTGTACATTTTTAAAACACATCAAACCGGCAATTAGTTTCAAATATCTTTTTTTCATTTCAAGATTTTAAATTACATTAATTTTTATGCGTGGAGAATTTGTTGGATTTTATATTGATATACATTTATTTTTAAAATCAGTTTGAATGTGAGTCGAAATTTCGGGATTAAAAACAGTTCGGACCGCACCGAAATATGCAAAATTTCGTATAATTTTTTAACCGTGGCCACAATATGGGCTGTAATGCTAACAAAAAGAATATGGGCTCCAAAAAAACCTTAAGAATTAGCAAATGGGCTGTAAATTATTAGAAATAATGGCAGATGGGTTGTATGCTGTTTTCCACAGATTTGAGGCTTTCCTAAAAAAAGGTTGACGCACAAGCACTGACTGTTGGATGTCCATCCAACGGCCGTCGTGCTTCTTCAATCTCTGCTCTTCCTGCTCCAGCCGCTCAAACAAGCGCCGGCGGGACTGCCTGCTCCCTCCTCCCCGCGGCCGGCTGTGCTGCCGCGCAGGCCTCACCGCCCCACCGTACTCCCATCGCTGGCCTAGCCATCCCTCTACTCACCCACACCTGCTGTTATTCTCCGGCGACGGCAGACGAACCAGTAAACCCTCGTACAGTCGTACTCCCCTCCGCGTGGGAAACAACTGCCGAGTCTTCCCTGCCTCCGTGTCGTCCCCTTCCTAGGCCTCGCCGTCGTCCACCGCCGTGGTGCTCTCGGCGCGGCGTGGTCAATGTGGTCAACGACCGACTTCCATCGGAAGAGTACTGTGCGTGGAGACGCTGACAGCTGGGTCCACGGCCGCAGCAAGGAAGTGCCTCCTTATTACGCGCAAAATAATTATTCCTCCACCTGACAGCGGGGACCCACCGGACGGGCCACCGTATTTCGCGAAAAAAACGTTTCCCCCTGACTGCTGGGACCCACCAGCTACACCTTCGCACGCAAGGAAGTGCGTCCGGGCAAAAAAACAAAACGATTCGCCCCCCTGACTGCTGGGACCCACCAGCTACATCTTCGCACGCAAGGAAGTGCCTGACAGTCGGGACCCACCTGGTCGAAGCGTACGTAGCGTTGTCATTCTGGTCGCGAACGTGTACGTACATATATACTGGTGGATGTAGAGGCGCGCACGTGTCGTAGTAGAGGCGCGCACGTAGCATGTACACGTACGTACAGCGGCCAGGGTGCAAGAAAGAAAATACGGCCACGTATGTGTACATACGGGCGGGGTCTCGAACGCCTACTCGCGCATACGTACGGCGAGGGCTCGTTGACATGGCTGGGTCGGAACGGAGAAACAGCGTCGTCATGTTTATGGGGAGGCAACGGAATGCATTGTGTTCATGGGGAGGCAACGGAATGTGTCGTGTTCATGGGGAGGCAACGGAACGCGTGGGAGCCAACCGGCTGGGTCGGAACGGAATGCGTGGTCGTGTTCATCGGGAGGGCTTGGACGGAACAGGCGATGGAAACGAGGCCTGGCGTACCGCACAACGGAGGAAACGGACCTCCTACGTTCGGAACGGGGTCCTGTTGATTGGGAGGGCTGTGGCGTACCGCAAAACGGAGGAAACGGACCTCCTACAGTCGACACGGGGGTCCTGTTGATCGGGAGGGGTGTGGCGTACCGCAAAACGGATGAAACGGACCTCCTACGGTCGAAACGGGGGTCCTGTTGATCGGGAGGGGTGTGGCGTACCGCAAAACGGACGAAACGGACCTCCTACGGTCGAAACGGGGGTCCTGTTCATCGGGAGGGGTGTGGCGTACCGCAAAACGGGACTCCACGGGATACTGTTCATCTCCACCGTCGACCTCCTCCAGCCTCCACGGGCTACCGTCGACCTCCTCCAGCCTCCACGGGCTCCTGTTCATCCAGCCTCCACCGCGCGCTACTCCACCGGCTACTGTTCAACCACCCCTCCACGGGCACCCCTCCACCGTCTACTGTTCATCCAGCCCTCCACACCACGGGGTCCTGTTCAACCACCCCTCCACGGGCACCCCTCCACCGTCTACTGTTCATCCAGCCCTCCACACCACGGGGTCCTGTTCAACCACCCCTCCACGGGCACCCCTCCACCGTCTACTGTTCATCCAGCCCTCCACCACACCACGGGGTCCTGTTCATCCAGAGGCAACGCCACCGCTCACTGTTCATCCAAACCCCCCCCCGCAACGCTCACTGTTCATCCCAGAGGCAGCATCGATCGGCTTCAGTTAGCAGCAGTAGCGAAGGAATCGCTCGATCGGGTTCAGTTAACAGCCATCAATCGATCGCTCGGGTTCAGTAACGCGTAGCCTGCAGTGCAATCGCTCGGGTTCAGTTAGAGCCCAACGCCTTGCTCGGGTTCAGTTAGAGCCAACGCCTAGCGCAAACGCGCGTACGTGTACGAGAGAAACGCGCATCGCTCGGCCCACGACCTCCCGCCGTAACCGGGAACTCCCCGAAATTTTCCTCACCCTCGCTTCTACCACGGTTTTTTCCGTCATGGACGGCCCAAAGAATGTCATGCAGCTGCGTCTCCGGCCCGCCTAGGACGAAAAGCCCATTTTCTGTCATGATTTTTTGTCATAGAAGTAGGAGCCCACCACATCTATGATGATACCGGGTTTTGTCACAATTGTCGTCATAGAAGTGTCATATGTATGACAGAAAAAATTCGTTCGGCCCAAAATGTCACGGATGTGTCTTTTTTTTGTAGTGGGATCCCTTCCCTTTGCCGCGTATTCACCAGATTGTGGACTCCACGGCCGGGTGTGACTTGCTGTCATTCCTTGACGCTTACTTAGGATACCACCAGATCTTCATGACAAGAGAAGATGAAGAGAAGACCGCGTTTATCACCCCCTGTGGTACATATTGTTTTATACGAATGCCTTTCGGGTTGAAGAGCGCTGGTTCAACCTTCGCAAGAGCAGTCCAAATTGGTTTTAAACCTCACCTACATAGAAATATGGAAGCCTATATGGATGGCATAGTGGTCAAAACCAAGGACAGGGCAACACTCATCCAAGACTTAGAAGAAACATCTGCCAATTTGTGCAAGATCAACCTCAAGCTAAACCCTGAGAAGTGTGTTTTTGGTGTTCCATCCGGCAAGCTTCTCGGGTTCTTTGTGTCACATCGCGGGATCGAGGCGAACCTCGACAAGATCAACGTGATTGAGCAGATTGTGGCGCCAAGGCGAGTCAAAGTTGTGCGTTGGCTTGTTGGCTGTGTTGCTGCCCTGAGCAGTTTTATCTCCAAGACCGCTGAGCGCGCCCTTCCCTTTTTCAAAATCTTGAAAAAGGTGGGCCCAATCGAATGGTCCGCAAAGGCCGAAGCAGCGCTGTAGGATTTAAAGAAATACCTATCCTCTACGCCAATACTGGTTGCACCTAAACCACAAGAGACGTTGCTGCTATATCTAGCGGCAACAAATCAAGTGGTCAGTGATGCGCTAGTGGCACAGAGGGAGGTCGATGCGGAAGTGGTAGCAACGGCAGAGCTGACAGATGGCGAGGCAGGGCGCCCAACAGAATCTGACACCGCTGTAGCAGAAGCGGCACAACCAAATGAAGTGGTGCAGAAGAAGATGATGTAGCACCCAGTTTACTTTATCAGCTCCATCTTGCGGGAGGCTAGATCAAGGTACTCCGGTGTGCAGAAATTGCTCTTTGGCCTCCTTATGGCCTCGAGGAAGCTGCGTCATTACTTCCAAGCACACGAGATTACCGTCGTTACCCGCCTCCCGTTGCAACGGATCTTGCATAACCCAGATGCCACCAGGAGGATTGTGGAATGGGCCTTAGAACTGTCGAGCTTTGGTTTGAAGTTTGAAAGTACTTCGACAATCCAGAGTAGAGTCATGGCAGAGTTCATTGCAGAATGGACCTCAACGCCCGACGAAGAGATTCAAGAGACTACTCTTCCCGGCAAGGAAACAAGTCGCAACTGCATTATGTACTTTGATGGGGCCTTCTCGCTGCAAGCCGCCAGTGTCGGTGTGCTCCTTGTTGCACCCACCGGAGAGCACCTTAAGTATGTAGTCCAGATGCAGTTTCCCTGGGAGAGATCAACAAATAACACTGTAGAGTACGAGGGATTGCTTGCCGGTCTCAGGATCGCGGCAGACCTCGGAATCAAGAAACTCATCGTCAGGGGTGATTCACAACTTGTCATCAAGCAAATCAACAAGGATTACCAGAGCCCGTTGATGGAGGCATACGTAGATGAAGTGAGGAAGTTGGAGGAGCGTTTTGACGGTATACAAGCGGGAGCATGTTCCCCGAGCGGAGAACGTTATCGCCGACTACTTGTCAAAACGCGTTGCCCTCAAACTGCCTGTGGAACCAGGTACCTTTGTGCTTCGATTAACTCAACCATCCGTTGAAACATCAATAGGGCAGAACAAGCGGAGGAAATCAGGCCCCGGCAAGTACTTTCCCGCCGAGCTCCCAGGAGCCGCCGGCAAAGATGTTGCCGACGACACTGAGCCTGCCATGGGGCGACAAACTCCGGCAGGGCGTCAAGCCCTGGCGATGGAGAGAGCCGCTCCCATGGCAGAAGAGATACCTTTAGTCCTTGTCGTCGAGCCTCAGGCTCCGGCATGGACATAGCATACCGTTTGTTTTCTCCAAACAGGGGAGCTCCCTGAGCAGTAGGAAGAAGCAGAGAAAGTAGCCCATCGGTCTGCCATGTACCAATTCGTCGACGATGTTTTCTACAAAAAAAGACCGAACGGTGTGAAATTGAAGTGCATTCCCCGGGAGGACGGGCTGGAGCTGTTGGCAGAGATACACGGAGGCATATGTGGCTCCCACGTAGGGTTGAGAGCCCTTGCCGGCAAGGCATTCCGGCAAGGTTTCTTCTGGCCCACTGCCCTCCAGGATGCGACGACACTAGTAACCAAGTGTGAAGCATGTCAGTTCCATACAAAAAAGCTTCATCAACCAGATCAAGCTCGTCAAACAATCCCTCTTTCCTGGCCATTCTCGGTCTGGGGGCTCGACATACTGCGCCCCTTTCCCCGTGCTGTCGGGGGCTTCGAGTACTTGTACGTTGCAATCGACAAGTTCACAAAGTGGCCGGAGGTGGGAGCAGTGAGAAAGGTGACGGCACAATCAGCCGTAAAATTCTTCAAAGGGCTGGTCTGCCGTTTTGGTGTGCCGAACAGAGTCATCACCGGAAACGGCACGCAGTTCACAAGCCGCACCTTCATGCAGTACATCCAAGACCTCGGCAGCAAGGTCTGTTTTGCTTCTGTTGCACATCCACGAAGCAACGGCCAGGCGGAGAGGGCAAATGCTGAAGTATTGCGAGGCCTCTGGACGAAGACTTTTGACAGGCTGCACAAGTGTGAAAGACACTGGATTGATGAGTTGCCGGCGGTTCTTTGGTCAATCAGAACGACACCAAATCGAGCCACCGGCCAAACACCCTTCTCCCTCGTTTATAGGGCAGAAGCAGTTCTCCCCATGGAACTCACATACGGGTCACCCCGAGTGCTCGCTTATGATGAGCTTGAGCAAGAGCAATTGTGGCAAGATGACGCAACGCTCCTTGAGGAAGATCATCTTCGGGCGGCTGTGCGAGCAGCGCGCTACCAGCAAGCCTTGCGCCGCTACCAGCAAGCCTTGCGCCGCTACCATAGCTGCAAGGTTCATCCCCGAAGCTTTGAGGAAGGCGACCTTATTCTTCGGTGCGTTCAGTCGGCCAAGAATTCCAACAAGTTGACACCAAAGTGGGAAGGCCCTTATCGGGTAATACGAGTCACCAGGCCCGGCGCAGTCCGCCTGGAGACCGAAGATGGTATTCAAGTGAGTAATTCCTGGAACATCGAACATCTTCGCAAATTTTACCCGTAAGGCGCGGTTGTCGGGCCCCCCGGCAGACCACCTTTTGTACAAGCCTTGCCGGCAAGGCATGTAACCCTTTGTACAAAGCCAGACGCAGACCCTGAGCATAAATAAATGAAGCGCTGGCGCCCTGAGTTTTAGCATGCATGCTAGGTTGAGTCTCTCTCTCTTTGTTAGGGTTTATAGTGCTTAGCGGCGACTAATCCCTAGCATAGAGGTCGAGTGTGCGTCTTTCTGTTCCTTTTTGGTTCGCAGGGTGCATGGACGTTTCTGCTGAGCTGTTTGGAAGAAAGGAAATAGGCCGACGCTCCAACCCCGGCAAGCTAAGGTTGTCGAGGGTTGCAGATCCAAAGATCCGACCACGGCAAGCCAAAGTTGCCGGAGGCTGCAGAATCAGATAAGTCTTTTGTCCCCCACTCTATACTTCCGTATGAAACTTGAACGTACGAGACTTCGCTCACTCTTATACCATCTTGCTCCCTTTTTCTCGTGTCCAAAAACCTTACTTTGGGCCAGAACTTGGTCGTACTGCGGTGGGAAGGGAATGAGCGAAGGGCCTAATCCTACTTTGCCCCTACCTCTGCCAAGGTCATGAGTGTAGTCAAGCTATAGAGCAGGAGAACGGCAAGGTCTGTTGCCGGGTTACAATGTTTACCTTAAGATAACGAGGATTCGCTTCTTGGTGTGGGCCTCGCCCACGCGCAAAAGAAACCCGGTAAACAACCTTCCCTTCACTAATATGTTGTTAAACAAGTACAATTCATACGGAATGCATACATGAGCAAGGGGGGTTACAAGGTTTAAAGCTTACAAAGGCCCGTAGGCTTAAAAACTAAAAGGAGATTAGATGCCCGTAATCCCTTAGTTGTCCCTCTCCTCAGGAAATAGAACAAGAAGGCAGAAGGGCAAAAGGAGTGCCTAGGCGAGGTATGAGCAGTAGAAGACGCCAAAAAAACATCCCGGCGGCCGTCCAGAAGTGGGCTGGTGGTGATGGTGCCGGGAGGAGAGCCGAAAGATGAGGCAGCGGGCCGGAAATACGCGATGAAGGCGTCGGTGCCCACGTACTCTGACTTGACGGCCCGCCACCCGCATTCTTCGTCTTCTCCGGCCTTCCCACGCCAACCGCCCAAGGAGACGACCCCGAGAAGTTCAAGGAGCTGGTGATGCAGATGATGGTGCTGCCGGCGTCGCCCAAGGACGGCGTGTCCGATGCCTAGTCGGACCCATCATCCTCCCGCCCGCTACCCTTGTCGTCGCTGTCGCTGTCCTCCTCGTCACTCTCGCCCGAAGAGGAGCTTTTGCCATCGGTCGAGCTCTCTACACAGCACCCTAGCCTGTTCCCTGAGCACCCAAAGACATTGACAGAGAGCAGGTCACTCTCCGCTAGCCTGAAGTAGAGGACGTGCCCATCAATCAAGCAATGGGCACGTGCGAAGGTTTTCCAGCCCCGACGAAGAAGCATCACGTGAGGGGCGGGGAACCCTGTGTTCACCTGCATGTCTCCATGGCAGCACCCCTTCATGTGAAGCCTTAGCCTCGGTGGCCGGTTGATCTCCGGCACCCTCGCAAACGCCTCGGGAAGGCGAAGGCGGCTGCGCGGCGGCTCGCGCAGCTGCAAGATGAACTCCAGCGCCGTGTCCCCGACATGGACGCTCGACGAAGCAGGAGGAGACGACGGAGGAGATGGCGACGGAGATGATGACGACGCGAGTGTCCCCCGTCCGCGCCCGCCTCTGCCTCGACCTCCCCTGCCTCGACCGCCTTGCCGACCGCGGCCCCGGCCAGCGCCCCTACCATGGGCGTGGCCTTCACCCTGAGCGTCCGGCTCTTCCTTCACCGCCGCGGCTCTCTGGCGAGAGGAAGACCTGGTCGCCTCCACGGAAGGATGGCTACGACCGCGCCCCCTCGCCATGACAAAGGAAGGAAGGAGGTCGAACTGGAAGAAGATGAGTGCGGGAAGGCGCTGTCCCTTTCCCCTTTTATAGGGGGATGGGGCTAAGCGAGTCTAACGACGGCCACCCCAATCAACCAATCCAGACGCCGAGGGCGCGAAGAAACAGGACCAACCCACTGCTCCAATCAGCAGCGCCCAGCCCCCCACCCCGGCATTAAAGCTCGCACCCTCTGCATCCACCGCCTGCCCTCCCCGATGCATGGGGGACACGTGGCGGGCGGACCAGAGTTCAGATGGCGCATGGGGCGACCGTTTCGCGCCCCGTGATCATGGGGCGCGGGAGCCATGATGGCCATGACCCAAGTCCACCTAGTAAATGAGTCGCGCCTCTGCGGCTTCCTCTATCTTTGTAAGGAGGACGCGGACCACCTCTTTACTATCAAAACCGTGGAGTGATGCAAGTGTGTTGTGGTCACCACACGCACGACCCCCACGTCACGTATTCAACGTGGGTCATGGGGAAGCGCAACCAGCGGGGAAGTTACTGCGATAAAAACTCGGCCCCGCATACCCGCGCACCGTTCCGGGCCCAGCCCAACAACGCGTCGCGCTTATGTGTGGCCCAGGCCCGAGGGCTCCTGTCGGTGCACAAAAGTAGGGGCTCTCTTTTGTACCCCTCTACTTATGCATGGGCAGTCTGAGCTGCACCTGTGGCCACACTTAGCGGGGCAGAGGGGGGGAAGTAGAAGTGCAAGGCTACCAGAGCAGCGCTCCAGCCAAGGGCGCAGAAGACAGAGCAACTAGATGGACTTTCCCCCGACAAGACCCTTGCCGGGGCGGCCTACACAGGCTCGGCAAGAGCAATTGCTGAGGGAACTCACCCAACACCAGCATCGCAGCCACCCTTGAGCCTGAGAGTTCCGACACCATCAACAACACTGGAACCAAGGTTCGGGAAGCGCCTGCATGGTGGCATGCAGATCTTTGTGAAGACAAAGAGCCTACAAAGCCTAGATATAAACCAGAAGACAAGACAACCGCAAGGCTCCTTGCCGAGGATGCCCGCGAGGCCCCGACAAGGCCCCTTGCCGAAGACACCCGCAAGGCCCCGACAAGACTCTTGCCGAGGGCGCTCACAAGGCCCCGGCAAGACCCATGCCGAGAATGTACGCAAGACCGTGGCAAGACCTTGCCGCCCCGTCGCCGCCCCAGCTCAGCGGCCGACCCACCAGCTAAAGCAAGTACCCACGTGGCAGTACGTGGTTCCTAATCCAGCTAGTCAAGCACCTGCGTGGTGGCATGCAGATCTTCGTGAAGACTGTGCCACCACGCCATCTCAGCAACCAGCCAGCCTATGTGGCGCTGCATGCCTTATTTGCCTGGACGCGTGTCGCAGCAAGACGGAGCGGCGACGGACAGGACGGGCCTCGTTACCATCCCCGATAAAGCAAGAGGACACCTAAGTAGCGCATTGAATGTGTTCTGTCTTGTAATGACAGGTGATAAGCTTGTACACTGTACATGCTTTCCACCTCCTGTGTGCCACTGTGGCGACCCCTTTTTCTATAAAAGGAGGCCCGCGGCGTACTGAGGGGGATTCGGATCTTTTGGACTACGCACGCACCGTAACTAGTTCAAGAACTCAAGAACACTCAGATATACACCAAAGCAGGACTAGGGTATTACGCATCTACGCGGCCCGAACCTAGGTGAAATCTCCTTGTGCTAGCTACTAGACCCGATCTTTGCACAACCCCGCGCCCGCCAACCACAGAAGGGATCCTTGTGATCCCATAGGTGTCGTTTCCACCGACAACATGGCACGCACCTGGACGGAGGAACTAGTCTGCATTGTGCATTGAAGTTTTGTCTGAAGTCAATGTACCTCTACTTTGACCAAACTTATAGAAAAATGTATGAACATTCACAGTGTCAAATCAATATTTTTATACTCATTATGAAACGTAGTTCTTATACTCATTATAATCAGTATTGTAGATATTGATATTTTTAGTATAAATTTGGTAAAACACTTTGCAAACGGTTGACGGAAGTAAAAAGGACCAGAGGGAGTATCATGCATGCGGACTAGGCAAAAAAATTGCTCATTTATAGCCGGTCGAAGTCTCAAAGGGTGCGACCGCGCGAGGAAGGCGAAGGTCGTGGGAGGCGCGACGGTTGAGGGAATTAAGTGAAGTTACATCCACGCACCGGCATGGCGTGCGAACAGGCAAAAGCTATACCGTCAGGCCTACGATATGGTTCTAGTAGACATGACATCTAGTGGGTCCCGCATAGTACTCGAGAACTCTTTTGGGGCTTGCAGCCATTTATCCACCGGGCAAGCCAACAACCCCACGCCGTTCGCACGCCCTACTCGTCCCCGTCTTCTACTACTACCTTACAACAGTTCGCTCCTAGTCGTCTCGTCCTTTCACATTACACCAGTTCAACTTCTCCTAACCCTCCTCCAAAATCCATGGCCTCCCAAATCTCCATGGTCGCCGCTGAGTACCAGGTTAGAGCCATCACCGGCGATGAGTTCATCGTCATCTACACACGTGGATCCGCGACGGTGAAAGCATGCCTTGCTCGCTTCCTACGCATGTTCAACAGTTCAAAGGATGAGTGCGTCGATGGGCTAGATGTTGAGTACAACACAGTCCTGGAAAGAGAGAAGATTCTAAAGGAGGCAGAGAAGAAGAAGCCCGCCGTGATCCAGGTTTGCGTACATAACATGTGCTTGGTCTACCACATATGCCATGCCAACGTTGAGTGCCAGGATTTTAAGAACTTCCTCAAGGACAAAAGAGTGAAATTCGTTACTATAGACTTTAGGAACGACAGGGATGTCCTGGGTCGGATAGGCCTCGTTGTAGGCCAGCCCTTAGATCTCCAGAAGGCAAGCCTGGTTTCCTCCTCTCAGTCTTCAGTGCTGACCCTGGCAACAGCCATCATTGATCCTTCGTACGCTAAAATGAAGAAACCTCACCACGAGTTTCATCATGCATGGGAGTCGAAGACATTAGATGAAGATCACATCCTGTACGCAGCAATTGATGCCTACCTTTGTTTAAATATCTACAAGGGTTGGATGAAGAAGCAGAGCCCAGTGTTCGGTTCAAGCAAAGAAGCGTCAGCGAAGAGGAAGAGGAAGAGGGACGAGGATGAAGTCGAGGACGTGGACTCGGACTCGGACTCCGAGTAAGGTGGCAGTGCCGTCGCTCATGCTAGTTCTACTGCAGTGTCAAGCGGACTAGTTGCTTAGTTTTATTTCAGGGGTGTGTTGTGCTGAGCCTCCAGCAGAACTATGTTTATGTTCTTTCTCGTTATTTGAACTTTATGTTCTTTCTCGTTATTTGAACTCTTTAGTACGTACAGTAGTACTAGTACTATGTCTTACTACTGTTCTTCTTGCAGTTGGTACTACTGCTCGTATCTTCGTGTTCCTACTGTACTTAATACGTTCGTACTAGTAGTATAATTTGGGTCAGTCGATTTGTGAAAGAAGTTCGACGAAGCGAAGGAAGAATACGACAGAGAAGCTACCCCAGTATCTATATTAGGGTGGCAGGGTGCCCATGATCTATCTTATGAGTGTTGGGTGTGGAATGCAGTTCACCGGAAAAATGGATCGTGCCCGGGGTTAAACGGATGGCAGGGGTGGGGGAGCATGGTGGTGGCAGGCAGTTCAGGGGAGGGCGGCGGCGGCAGGCGGTTGGGCATGTGGCGGGCTTAGAAGATGAACAGTGCATCAATTTCGGAGGTTGAAGAAGCCCTTCTAGCCATCCATGTTGCATCCAACGGCTCACAAGAGTCGACTGACCCAAATTGCTCCTTCAGATTGCAGGATCCACGTGGCATTCAAGCTCTTGAAGGTAGATTCCGCGTCCGCACCCGGTTTGCGGGCTCGGCGCGGGCGGGACCGGCTTCCGTCGCGGCAGCCACCATGCGCGCCTCCTCCGCGCGGGCGGAGACGACAATGACACACTAGTTCCTCCTCGCCAGCGTGCTGGAGCACGCGCTCGTCCTCCTCTTCGGACGCTGCGTGCATGGACGCGGCTCCACCAGCTGCTCGCGTGCTTGGCAGCACGGCGGCATCGCAAGGAGGGACTGCAGACGACGTGAGCGGGCGAGCCTTCGGCTTCATGGCACAGGGATGGCGGCGACACGGTGGTGATGGGCGATAAATTGTTGGCCCGAGCAGGCGGGCGCCGGCATGCGCAACGGCGGCGGCGGCATATTTATGAGTGCGCGTATGGGAGCTTAGTTTAGTTTTATATAGGGTTGGTCAAACTTAAAAGAAAACCGTACTAGTACACGTAAACATTAGACTGAGGCAGCGCTTATATTAGTTACCACATCCACGATATGGAATCATGTGCAAGCGCGTGAACCGCGGCTGCGCGGTCGATCGAACGGTGCGTCGCCGTGTCGCGCTCGAAGGACATCCATCGAACCTTTTTGTGTGTGTGAAAACAATCCCCGAATACTACTCAACTTTTTTTTCCTGGAAAAGTTCTTGACGCTACAATATTTCCATATATTTGAATTTAGCTCCAGTTCGTGTTTATTTGGATTTGGACGTTTTAGGTGTGCCCTAGTTTTTTTAATACTGATTTTGTGTGTGTGACTAAGAGAGAACGTGTGTATGTGTCCATATGTGTGTTGTGGAGGAAGGGCAATGTGGAGACGGTGTGCGTGTGATAGAGACATAGAGAGGTTTGAATGTGCAAATGATCATGCATGAGTGAGACATAGACAGATGCCGATATGTTCTGTATACATGAGAGAACGGTCTTGTATTTTACTTGTGTGTGTGTGTGTGTGAGAGAGAGAGAGAGAGGAGCATCCGTAACACAACAACCATCTCTCTCGATTCGTCCGTCCCTCGCATGATCGCATGTAACACATACATCAACTCACACATTTTGACACCCTCACCCGGCCCCTGCCCACATCAAGGCCCGCACATCGCTCTCTATCTCGCACACACAATCTCTTCGTGAAAATCCTATTTAGCATGTAGCTTTCCATCACATACACACACATTTCTCTCCAGTAGCAAGATGCCCACGCGTTGCACGGAAAATCAAGATGCATTTATATGAGTAGTTTATGTTGTGGGAGAAAAGGATGAACAAGAGAAGGCCTTATTTGCAAATGTGGAGAGGGGTGTGGGCATCTTTTTGAAAAATTGCCATGGTTTCCCTCCTATCCGTCAGATATAAATCGGATGGCCTATATTGCAGGATGGCAGGCACACCATCATCACCAACTCTGTTTTTTTATAAGAGTATAGATAGGTTTGATTTCTCTCAATATCTCACACACACATACACACACACACACACGCACACCGCACACCGCACACGCACACCCCCTCCCTCGAGCACACAATTCATCCGATCCAAGGTTATATGGCGACCACTCTCGCTTGTGCTTCTCTGCACCCCAGCATGCACAACACCTTAATCTTCAAAGAGGGCATCGAGGAGATCGAAGACGGTAACAACACTTCACTAGAGAATGCGGGGCAATTTGGAAGTAGGATGATGTGACGACGGCTAACTGACTCCTCCCCCCCTCTCTCTCTCCCGCACAAAATTACCAATCCCTCTCTCCCCGCACAAAATTATCAATCCCTCAACCCACGAGATCCTTCCCCTCTCGTCCATGTTTTTCAGCTCTCTCATCAAACTTGTTGTCTCTTCTCCTTCCACGTGTACAGAATCCCGATGCACACACATCTCACGTATATTACATGTCTCCATCTTTCTCACGGACCTAACTTCTTCCTCTCTCTTTCTCTCTCTATCTCTCTCTCTCTGTCTCGTTAGGTTTGTCACCTACTCTCTCGTCCACATACATACAATTTGTCCCGCCCTATCTGCTCCATCTTCGCAAGCTCTATCTACACGTTTCATTTACACATTGGGATCTGTTCAAAATGTTGCTTTTATAATGGATGATGTAGAGTTATGGTTGGTTTTGTTGCATCCTACAAAGTAATAACTATGAAATGCATTTAGATTATCATTTGACTGGGATTATGTGAGTTTGAGCATATTGTGAAGTACTATAGACCTCGTATACATCTTGGAATTCAACAATGATTGTAACGATTGAATTGTATAGACCATTACATTCGAAGTCAGTAGCCTATATATTTATTTCGCAATTACAACAAATGATTAATGCAGTACAAACTAAGAAAACAAATGTGTACTCCCTCCGTTTTTATTTAAGTCTGCGTATTAGCATTGGTCAAAGTCAAGTTTTGTAAACTCTTAGAAAGTTTATAACAAAAAATATTAACATATACAATACAGTAACAAATAAATACCATTACATTCATTATTGAATGTACTTTCACATCATACATATTTGTTATGGTAAATGTTTATGTTTTTCTATAAACTTGGTCAAACTTTAGGAAGTTTGACTTCGGTCAAATCTAATATGCAAAGTTAATAAAAACGGAGGGAGTACTAGTAGTTACTAGTACTACTCGCTAGTTGCTTAGCCCAATCACCCAGCACGCCACACGGGGAGTTCAGTGTCACAAAATTTTGAGGTCGGCAGGAAAATCTCCCGCGACCCTGATTCGAGCAATGCGAAGTTACCATCATAGCCTTCGGAACAGGCCAACGGATGACGTTTGCTAGGGGGTTGTTTTTGTAACTTCAGGTTCACCCTACCCAGCCAACCCCACTCCGGCACCTAGAGTAGTACACCTGAATACTCCCCATTTTCTGTACCCACCGCAAAATAGACTTCTCCACGGCACCGCAGCCTTCGTGCTCCTCCCCTTCTACATTGGCGCACTCGTCCCGGCACCATCTTCCACCGTCTCAGATCTGCTTCCCGGAAGCCAACGCCAAGCGCATAAGCACCACCGTCGTGGACAATGAACTAACTCCCGTTGCCGACCATGATGCACAGAGGCCGCCGCGACCATCGTTCTCCTCCTCGATTGGTAATGTGTGTACTGAATCACTTAGCAGTACATGTGCAGTTCCAATTTTGTTCATACCTACCCTTCAAATTTCCTGGTTGCTATTGTTCCCGTAAAAGTAATTGGTTATAGCCTCCATTGTCCAACAGAATATCAGCTTGTAATTGTGCGTCGCTCACATATCGCGCTGTGCTTGGGTAGGTTCTTCATCTGCAACCAGTAGTGTGGCAAATGATGAAAAGTTTTTTAGAACTAGCAAGATGCCCATGCGTTGCACGCATCAAGATGCATTCGTATGAGTAGTTTATCTCGTGGGAGAAATGGATGAACGAGGGAAGGCCTTATTTGCAAATCTGGAGAGGGGTGTGGGTATCTTTCTGCAAAATTGCCATAGTTTCCTTCCTATCCGTCGGATATAAATCGGGCGACCTATATTGCAGGATGGCAGGCACACCATCATCACCAACTCTGTTTTTTAAAAGAAAAAAAAGAGTAGAGAGTAGAGAAGTAGAGATAAATATTAAATATAAAATAAATATAACAGTAGAGAAGAGAGTAGAGATAGCAGGGACGTCGGGAAAGGATCGCGCGCGCGGGAAAAATCGGCCGGGCGCGCGCTAGTTTTTCCGCTCGGTGTCCGGCGCGCTTTATAAATTCCAACGCCCTCCCACCGCTCTGTGCCTTGCCACCGCTCTCTCCCCACACTGTGCCTTGCCACCGCTCTCTCCCAGCTCTATGCCTTGCCACCGCTCTCTCCCCGCTCTTTCTCCCCTCGCCGCCATCGCGCCACCATGCCGCCGTGTCGCCGGGAAACTTGGGGATACCGCGGCGTCCGCGCGCGCCCCTCCGGCGGCTTCTCCGCCGAGATCTGGTTCCGCGGGATGCGCCTCGGCCTTGGCAATTTCGACACCGCCAACGAGGCCGCCCGTGCGTACGACGCGGCGGCGTGGCGCCTCCGTTGGCCTCATAGAACATTGAACTTCCCCAACATGCCGACGAGGGAGCGGGCGCAGGAGCTCGCGCTTCTGCCGCGGCTTATCACCGACGAGATCGTCATGACAACCGAAGGCGGTAGCACCGTCTCGGCATCGCCGAGCTAGACGAGGAAGCCATGGTGCTGTGGCGCCAATGCTTCCCGCAGGACATCATCAACGAGCGCGAGTTCTACGCGCAAAGGAGGGCGGAGAGGGAGAAGAGGAGGGCGGGGCGAGCCGCCTATCGCAAGGACAAGCGTACGCGAAAAGCGGACGCTCAATTCAACATGAGGCTAGGAGCAGCGTCGCCCTGGGAATCCGACGACGATCGGTATCTTCATGCCTACATTGAGACGTCGGAGGAGGACATCACCGAGGAGGCGTCGGACAACGAGGAGTAGTTGAACTATCTATTTTTTTAATCTATCTATGCTATATCTATGTTGAGAACTATCCTCTACTCTCTAGTCTCTACTCTCTATCTCTACTTCTCGATCTCAGCACTGTAAACGCTTTTTTAAAGCGTCGTGCATTGCGCTTCTGTTGGAGATGCTCTAACATTGCAGACGAGTGCTTTAATGTTGCTTACAAGATGCGTGAGTATTACTAGTAGTATATTTTTCTTGCCATGTTGAGATTTTAAAACCACGAGTGCGAACATGCAGAGGAGCGATGAAGACCAAACACAGGATATTGGGGACATCTTCAAGGAGCGTGGGAAGTTAAAGAGGAGCTGCACCGAACCTGCAAAATGAGCTTTGGTAAGTAACACCCTTTCAATTACTTTCGTTTAGCCTCGTGTTCTTCGATGTGTATATGTTGTAGTTTCTGTTTCTCTTAGCCTTGTGTTCTTCGATGTGTAAAAAGAAGAGTCTTAATCGTCCTAATGCTTTCATTTTTAGCTTGATGTAGGAAGTGGGTGTTCTCACCTTGTAGTATGTTTTTATATTTTTCCTTTTGAATTCACTTCTGCAAGTCCTGTTTATCTGGCTTCTACTAAATCGATCTGGGTTGCTCTGAGAATTGATTTAAAAAAGAAGTAACTTCATGTCAGGATGCAGTTCCTGCGAGGAGGGAAGTATGGTCAACCTCGAGATCATGTTTCCAAAATGAGGCTGGATTACACACAAGGTGCTAGTTCCCTAATGATGCTGGATTAGACACAAGGTGCAAATTCCCACATGATGCTGGATTACACACAAGCCAAGTGGAGTCGTCAGCTGTTCGTGTCCTCGTGGCTCTAGTAAAGGCTGAAAGAAAGCTTGCAGCAGCCCTTGAGAACGTAGCTGAGTTCCTGAAGAAGCAAAAAGAGCAATCAGATGCTCTCTTCACCCAAGCCAAAGAAGAGATGGAAGAAGCCAGAAATAAGCTAGCAGAGGCAGAGCAGGATAGGCGTCTCCTGCTATCTAAAACTGTTGTCAATACAAAATTTCCTTCATAATAACTAGGTTCAAATGTTTATCCAGTCAGCATACCTGTTGTTATGTCCGTGCATCTACTGATGTGGCACAAAATAATTTTTTGGGTCATGTAATAATAGCAATTACTTTCCAAACAATAATAGACGAAGCATTGGACATGGTATAGTTCACGCGCAAGCCCGACATTCCAAGTTCAACTTCCACATCAAACTCATGTTCACAGATATCTGCACATTCATAGATAATGTCCACAACCATTATTCACTTCAAAGCCAAAAAAATGTGAGGAGAGTTATAAATAAAGAAAAACCTCTAGTTCCTGCTACCACTGCGAGCACAACAAGTCAAGACCATGAATAATTAATTATATTTTGGTCATTTTTTGTGTTCTAAAATGACGGCCGGCTCGCGGAAGGACATGTTGCCGGCACATGCGCGGATTCAATGGAGGCAGGCGGGGTAGTCTGAAGCCGGTTGCATGTGGCGAGGAGGCGTTATTAGCCGGGCCTGCAGCGAGTGGGGCCCTGTTGGCCGGCGGGCCGGTTCAATGCCTGCGCTGTGAGAGGTCGCGTCCGTGTTAGAGCAATCACTCCCTCCAGTCCTTTTTTGTTTGGGTATAACAAAATTTCATTTTCCATTCACATTTACAAGTAAAATTCGTGGACAAACTTTGACCCAAACTACGATGGGGACTAGTAAACTGGAACGGAGGTACTAGTTTTTTTTATCAAAGAAGGGTTCCCCCTTCTGATTTTCATTACTGAAAACCAACATCTAAACCATAGTATTTGCCCTAGAACTACCAGGTTCAACATCTCACAACATAAACCCATACAACCATACGCCAAGGAGGTAGTAGTTATGAATTCCATTTTCGCTCCATACCAATCGTTCTAAAAACTACTTAGTACTTATAACGCGCCATTGCAAATCGGAACTCTTACCCCGCTAAAAAAATGATATTTTAAACATGGCTACTCGATCTGTGGCAACTGGCAAGCCACCGCCTCTAGGTCGTTCACCTATGGTCCCGACCATCAACTCCTACGAATCAAATTATCACGCGAGCTGACTATTCCTACAAAGGTGCGCTCCACCATGTAGCCGGTACCCGCGCATGCAGCAATCGTGCACCTAGGGTTTTAGGGTTTATTTGTTAACTGTGCCTTTATGTAACTCTCATGTGTGCGAGACAGCAAGAGACCGACTGCGTGCGTGCGCCTCTTCTCTTCGTATATGTACTCCACCGTTTGTCTGGTGTCCAAAAAATTATACAGTGGTAATAACTACTCCCTCCATTCCATAATGTAGTGACTATAGATTTTTTGAAAAGTCAAACCTCAGAAACTTTGACCAAGTTTGTGGAGAAAAATATTTACATCCAGGGTGCGAAACATATATCAGTAGATTCATCATATGATGTAGTTTCGCATTATATATTTTTGCTATTGTAGATATAAATATTTTTTTCTACAAACTTGGTCAAAGTTTGCAAAGTTTGACTTCTTAAAAAATCTATAGGTACTAAATTGTGGAACGATGCGTTGCCACACAATCAAAGTTGATTAATACATATTCACCGATTTGATAGAAAAAAGTGTCTAGTTTTGAAATACGTATATCACTAAAAATATGTTATGTTTCACTCAAAATTTATTCCTTTGGCGGTTTTGATGAGATAAGGGAGGAATGTTGTTGGTTTCAAGGTTCGAGAAGTGGTATATCTCTAATTTCTACTCTTACTAGCAAGATGCCCGTGCGTTGCATGGAACATCAAGATCTTGTGGGAGAAAAGGATGAATGAGGGAAGGCCTTATCTGCAAATGTGGAGAGGAGTGCGGGTAAATTGCCATAGTTTCCTTCCTATTCGTTAGATATAGGTCGGACGTCCTATATTGCAGGATGGCAGGCACACCATCGTCACCGACTATGCTTTTTTTAAGAGTAGAGATAAAAAAAGAGTTGGTGATGATGGTGTGCCTGCTATCCTGCAATATAGGCCGTCCGATTTATATCTGGCGGATTGGAAGGAAACTATGGCAATTTTGCAAAAAGATACCCACACCCCTCCCCACATTTGCAAATAAGGCCTTCCCTCGTTCATCCTTTTCTCCCACAAGATAAACTACTCATACAAATGCATCTTGATGTTCCGTGCAATGCATGGGCATCTTGCTAGTTGTTGCAAAAAGCCCATTTGAAAGTATATATATATAAAAAATGATGTATATAGAATTTTATTCCAATCAAAAATGGATCCTGCCCGAACAAAAATAGAATACAAGCTGGATTCGAATTGAGTTGGCACGGTAAACGTGCACTCTTGCTCTGCAAAAATTTGCACGAAGCGGGGAAAGTCGCAGTAACCGCCCGAAACCAAAATCTGCGAGATGGAAATTCCTACCTATCCCTGCCACGCAAAGCCTATCAGCTCAATTTCTATAGGTTTTGATAGGGGTAGGTTTGTAATTTCACTCAAACGTGACATAACCGCCTCTCACCCGGATTCATACACGGTGGGCGCCAAAACACAGTGTCTCCTCGGCCGAAATCGACTCCCTCCCCGATTCATACACGTGGGCGCCAAAAACAAACTCTCGTCGGCAAATATTTGGTGTATGCGAGATTACCGTCCTATCCCCAACCGACTAATATTGCTGTGATGTAGGAAATTTTAAACGGGGGCTAAGTTTGTAAATTTCCTTGCATTTGAGACAAGCGTGCCCTGAAGACATGGTTTCCCCTTCCTCTATCCCTCCATTTCCCCATTCGTACTCCGTGGGCGTCAAAACACCCTCTCCACCCCAGCCTCCTCCGTCCGCCACCCCATGCTGGAGCTGATATCCCGACGCCATCGGCCATTACAAGAGATAGACATCTCTCATCCACGGCTTCAGACAGGGATCCTTGCACCCCGTCCTCTCGCTTCATCCCCGCCGTCGTCCACCTTGTCGGCGGCGTTCCCACGACCATCTCGTCCACCGCACCCCGCTGCCACCGTCTACCCTCCTAGATCTGCTTCCACATCGGCGACAGCCATCGCTACCACAGCACCGTCAAATTCTCAGCACATGCATACACGTCGCCGCACCAGAGTCGGTACTCTTTCGTATCTGCTCAACTTATTTATCGCACCAAGAAAATAGATTGGCACTGCTTTACTCTGATTTCTTGTCCATCACTTACTTGTTAGTTGAAAGCAAACATTGGTTGCGAAGTTGCCTTTGTCCGGTTTGCACCTTCAGATCCGCCATGGCATGCTCAACAGTACACTCACAATGCTTATGGTGTTCCCCTTTTATATTCCACACTAGTTAAATGACAGTAGACTAAATTTCAAAATTGGGTTAGTCGATTTTTGAGAGCTCGCCGGAGTTCGCTGGTGCGAAGGAAGGGGCTCGGGTGGGGACGGTGGTTGTGGGGCGGTGGTGGGGCCTCGCCGAACAAACAAAACTCGACACTGGTGGGGGTGGGGGTGGGGGTGGGGTGGCGGAGGAACACAGGCGGTTGGGGTCGGTGGTTCGCCCGGCGGCCCGTGCGGTGTTCTGTATGGGAAGCACAGTATGTTCCTTGTCAGGAAGGGGAGCAGGGACATCTACAGTCAATAGCTGATAGAGCTGGCCTGTACAAGATCGATAGGCTTTCAATTAGTAGAGGCAATACAACACCGTAATTTCCAGCCAGTTCCACTTTCCCGATTTATATATCCTGGTTATGGTGTACCCCTTTTATGTACACTACGATCTGCCTAGTTGTTGTGTGCTCTTGTTATCATGGTTCGGCAATAAACTCTCTATACAGTATATTATGAACCTATCATCTACCAACTATCCTTACTTCTGGAGCCTATTTTTTGTGTACTTGTGCCAGATTATATTAATGCATGCACCATATTACACCACACATGGGCTCTCTCATCAGAATCCAGTGATAGCACACAAGGGTTTACAGGGGCGCCCCTATATTAGAATATCCTCTGCATTACAAAGATAATCTCACTACTATTTATGTTTTCATGTTTCTCAGATATTATACGTAATCACAGTGAATATCAGAATCCGCGCATCAGAAGAATATTGTGGAACACTGGAACGACTTACAAAATTGGCACCAAGGTATTGAGTGCCATTCTGGATGGAATGAAACTCATACGCTCCCCACCTGTAGATTCTTGTTCAGAATATGATCCTAATGACTATTCTGACCTCGAGGAGTCAAAGGCAGATGTCCTGTCCTGTTCACCCATCAAGGTGTCTGTTCTAATTTGGCCAGGTTTTATTGATTGCGCGTATCTTGCATAAGTTGTCTTGCATTCCATCTACTTTGTAGCACCACCATTTGCTTAGTTTACTCATCATATATGTCAAGATGCCATGCCCATCCATTATCAATACATATTCCATCTGTCATCATACCATGTTTTTTCACTCAAATGTTGTTCTTGTGCATCAGACATCAGAAAGGAAGAGGGTGATTGCCGAACCTGAAGGAGCACCAGCAAAGTCCTTGAAAAACATGGTGGTGCCAGAGAAATCAGACAGCACCCCACTTATATTGGCTCTACAACCAGTGACACAAAACGTAGGACCGACTCCAGCAGACTGTACCCATACTTCACTGGCCACACCACTAGCCCCGCCACACAGGACCTGCACTCCAGCAAAAGGTATGCCGATTTCAGTTGCCATAGCACCAGCCGTACCACAGAAAAATCCCACTACAGCAAAAAGTACAGCAAGTCCACCGGCCGAAGACCTATCCCAACTGAAGAGACGGCCAATTCCTGCAGATTGGAACCCCATTCCAGTTATTCCCAGTTTAAAAGACAATGCTTTCAATGTTGTTAGGGACTACGTGCATATATTCCCATCATGGGAAGATTATAGTGAAGACAAACACCATTTTCAAATCTTCCTGTCCCACTTACGTGTAAGTGCTATTATTCATGGTGATTATTTTCCTGTTTTCTACTGATTGAACACATCAATGATTTACATTACATTGTTGTAAGTAGGTGAGGGTCAATCTGGATAGTCATGACGAGCAAAGCTTGCTTGCGCTTTTCAAGGAAGCATTGCAGCAGTATCGATGTTACCTGAGGAAATCACACTTTGATGGCAAGTCTATAAACGAATTTCCGGTGAAGTCTCATGTGCTAAATTTAGAAGACATTGAATGGAAAAACCTTGTTATGCACTTGTCTCGTTCCCAGGATGAGGTACCGTCTATGATATCACATGACAATTTGAACTTCCACTTTTCCGCATGTGCCTTACGGATCTTTTTTGAAGGAAATCTGCTCGAAGAAGAATTCCGGTTTGAAAAGGACGACAGGATATCGCAAATATGTTGCCCGCTGCTTTGCTCTTGTTAGTACCTGTTGTCCTGTATCACTGTACTTGCATACATACCTGGTTCATTATGTGACAGCAGTATGCATGATAGCTTGCTTATCAATTGTTCGCTCCAAATTATCTGATCTGTATGAATGGTTACATTAGTGTAGAATATATCCAATGCCAATGAATTTTTTAGCTCTGCATTGTTCTTGTAAGTACCTGCTGTCCTTTATCAGTGTACTTATATTGACAGTTAGTTGTACATGTACCATCACTATGCAGCTTATTTTCCTTTGCCCTCCATTTTCTACACATCAGATCTATATTTACTCTTACTAAGGTTGGATAACACCGATGGTACTGAAGAAGTTTAGCTCTGCATTGCTCTTGGTTGTACCTTTTGCATCTATCGTTGTACTTACATTTATAGCTACTTGGTTATGTAGCATCACTCTTCATCTTATCTTAAATATTCTCCATTTTTTCTTATATTATCACATCTATATTTACTCTTAACAAAATGTAGAATAAAGGCAATAATGTAAGTTTGTCCTTCTCAAGCCTTCAAACTTTGTTGTGTATATTTGGTTAGGCAAGACTGCAACAGCTGTTTATTTTTGGTGTTTGCATCAAATTGCATGTTTAAAGTTTATTATGTAGTTCATAAACAAAAGTTTGTCCTTCTCAATTTAAGTTTTCAGTTGTACAACCAAGTTCCTTTTTCATACCATGTAAATTAAACTATACAGAGCAAGTGATCTTCTTTTGCACTGCATGTATGCTTCTGTTCTTGATCCCTAATCCAGTGGTGTGGTGAACCTACCCACTACAGCACAATGTCATATTCTGGAGTGTCTTAACTATGAACAATGTCATATCATTCCACTATTATTTAAACCATCTCTTTATTTGCCAATCTGAAATGGGATAAATTGACAGCACACTAACCATTGATACTTATGAGTTCTTGATCTGTAATCCAGTGGTGTTGTGAAGCTGCCAACTCCTTCACAATGTCATTTCCTGCCATGTCTTGACCTGAACAATACCATATTGTGTTAATGCTATTTTAAACTGTGTCACTTTATTCGTCCGTAAGAAATGTGATGAATTGTCAGCACTCGTACTTATATGTGCAAAACCTGTCATCTGTCTGCTTGTTTATCTTTTAGAGTGAGGAGGATATAAGTGTCAAACAAGCGCAGTCTCATCAGCTTGCTCAGCTACTTGCGCTGCAGCTCCCGAGCAGGGCTAACCTTTCATGAACTCTATTGAAGTGCTGGCGATTTTGTATATTATTTTGTTGGCGTGTTTATTTGCACTGGTGGTGATCTTTGATGCCCAGTGTATGTAATCTGCTGTCTGCTTGTGCTTTATTATCATAGTGGCGAACTTTGATGCCCAGTGGATGTAATATGCCGTAATTTCTTTATTGTATAGTCTAGGTTTTTTCTTATTCACGATGCTGCAGTTATTTTACTCTATATATATCTTGTCTTCGCAGTAAACCGGCCAAACCGTAAAATTACGGTACATAATCGGGAGGTCATGCAAATCACTATGTATGATCCGCATCATGGGCCTAGTCATCTTAGGTTAACATGCCTAAATGTAAACTGGCCCACAAGTAGATTCGGGCCTTTAATAGGCCGAGTAAACCGCCGGCCCTATTTTCACAAGAAAACTCAATGGGCTTTTAGGAGGCTGAAAAGTAGGTTGGGCCTGAAACGTGCCGAACAGCTCACGGGCCGGCAGCATGCTGAAATAGGCCCCAACCCATGATTGTGCCAATCACATCACGGGCTGTCAAAAGGCCAAAATTTTCTCGGTCCTTGTTTGGCCCAATCAGATTATCGGATGTGAGCTGGCCGGATGCAAACCGGGCCGTAATTAGGCCCAACTATATGACGGGCTTTTAACAGGGCGAAATAAATATAGGGCCGAAATGTTAAACTAGCCTTTAACAGGCCGAAACTAATATCAGGCCGAATTACTCAATGGGCCTTTAGCAAGTGGGCCCAAAAGTATAGCGTCCAGTTGACGGACCGAATCTAATATGGGCCATAATTTGGCCCAAAGCCTCTTAAAGGGCCGGATCTTATCTGGGCCGTAATTTGACCCAGAACGTTGTAGGCTTTTAACGGGTCGGATCTCATATGGGCCTTTATTAGGCCGGGAACGTTGCAGGCTGTAAATGGACCAGATCAAATATGGGCCGGCATTTGGCCCAAAACATGGCAGCCTGTGAATGGGCCGGCCTACTAGTGTCCTCAAAATCCTGTGGGCCTTTAGCTGGGTCGGCCCATTATGGTCGGCAAAATCTTGTGGGCCTTTAGCTGGGCCGGCCCATTATGGTCCACAAAATCTTGTGGGCCTTTAGCTGGGCCGGCCCATTATGGTCCGCAAAATCTTGTGGGCCTTTAGTTGGGCCGGCCCATTATGGTCCGCAAAATCTTGTGGGCCTTTAGTTGGGCCAGCCCATTTAACCTATATGGGCCTCTGTTGGGCCCTGTCATGTGTCGATGTATCATAGGCATGTCTCCTCCAATGGACGGGTGACATCTGGCCCACCAAGGATCAGACACGTGTTTCCTCTGGCCAATGAGAATTTTACACATGGAAAATCACCATTGGTCCGGGCTGTTAACGGGTTATCGGATCCAAAACCGGACCCGATAGCTTAACGGCGAGCCGTTACGGTGGATGCCATGTGTCAGTCACCCTTGACGAAAGCACTTCTATGACGCGCGATTTGTCGTCATGGAAGTGGACACTTCCGTGATGATAATTTTGGTAATGTCATGGAACACTTCTACGACAGCACAGGTATGACTATCTTGATTCGGTCATAAAATTGTCATGGATGTACATGCATGACAGAAAACGTGACCTAATGTGACAAACACGTATCATCACGGAAGTGTAATTTTTTTGTACTGTTACTTTCCTATGATATCATGATGGCTTGCTTATATTACTGTCAACATTTACTGAAAAAATACTCATGCTCATAACATGCTATTCTTAAGATTGACTACATTAAGAGCCCTTTTTTATTTGACTCCAACTTGATGTGATATTGTAGGCCGCCTGGTGTCCCTCCCCTTCCTAATCCCAGAACCTTTCAAAGAAAAGCGGCATGGCAGTTGCAGGCGGTTCCTGGCTCGATCAGACGACGACGAACGATTGATGATCGTTCGCACGTACCGGACGTGTTGTTTCGTGGAATACAATCACAGTCACTGCAAGGTCTTTGAGCAGGATCCCAGCTTCTCTGGGCCTTCAGGAATTTTTGACTGGAGGCTGGTAAGTAGCCTTGGTACACGCTCTCTGTTTCTCGGACTGAATTATCCGATTAACCAAGAGATAACCAACGGCAAGGATCATGATGGCAGCGCGGTTTCGTTCATCAGGCAAAACTGTGTGTACACAGCGTACCATGCATCTCTACATGAACCATACCCTGATATGTGCCGCCGCGCTCTAGAGCCCAAAGTAGGACAGAGGGTCACAAGTATTAGACTTCGACCTGCTGGCTAGAGTTCCCCCATCAGGCACCCATCTGGTTCAAGCCGTCAGCCAATCTCTACAGCTTAATAAATAGTAACGTCTAACTAAGCCAGTTAGTTAGATGCGTACACTTGGTGTAGTGGGATCTTTATTTAGTTTGATGCATACACTTGTTCTTTTTGGTAGCCCTTTTGTAATGATGGCTGATGTTTGGTTTGGAAAAGAGAGTTGCGTCTTTACTCTTCTGGCCTGCTTACTGCTTCTGTTGCACCCCCAGCCCTGGTTGCTACTGCTGTTGTTTTTAATGTACAATCAGTAGTATATTTCATCTGTTGGTTGAATAAATGTGTTGTTAGAATGACAAACACAATGTTTTGGAAGTCGTTGCACGGTCCGATCCTTTTGTGCCCTATACCGTACGTAGCGCATACTATTTTTGGTATAGAACACATTTTCCACTTGTTGATAACATGCAGCCCACTGATGAAGGCCCAATAGAGGAGCCCATAATTAACTGGAAGGGAGGCTCTCACATGAATCCGGCCCAGGTACATGCTCATATTCCCCTAAACATAAATAAGTAAATAAATAAATAAATAAATAAAGCTAAATGCTCATGCACCAGTTCTTTAAATTCACGATTTAACAGGAGGATATTATTTCTGATGATAGTATCGTTACATTCAGTCGATATTATTCTGAGGCAAAGATAGCGACCAGTCTTCTTTCTCCCACCATTTTCTTCCTGCAACCAGCGGACCCATGCAAATCGCAGTCAACGTCGTAAATAGTTCCGGTTCATTTTTATTTTTCAATAAGAATGTCCAACCCAGCCCAGCACATTGGCGACAGTACTTTATCCTCCGCCTTGGTGCGCTCGCCACGGCGCCGCCGTCCGGCCCTGTCAACATAGTGAATCGGGAGAGGACTGTAGTTGTGAGTATGACAGTACGGACCCACAAGGTCCACTCCCGAACACAAGCAAGCGCCTCTTTTACTACTCAGATGCACCCCTCATTTTTTTAACACTAATCCACCCTGCTGATATCTGGGACCCACATCATTTTTAACGTATAGTCAATTAACGACAGAATTGCACAACTTTTTTTGAGTAGTAATTCGGAGGAGCAGGCTATAAACTGGGTTGTGCGGTCTCTGCGGCCCGTCCAACAACATGACCAGCCCAGCAGTTTTTTCTTTGGGAAAATAAGTAGCCCAATATTTGTTTTTGAAGAATACCCAAGCTAGGCCTATTTGTTTTCTCCGACTTACTGGGCTGCAAATCTTTCAAGACGAGGAGGGATGCATTTCGGCCTCGCCAAAGAGTATGGTCAGTGTCTATTAAAGGTAATATCAAAGCGGTTGAAAATTCCAAAAACATTATAGCAAATGGGGAATCAGTTTCCTTTTTTGTTTTTGTTCTTCACTGATATTTTATATTTCATTGAATTTAACATGACATAGTACTAATTAATTTTTAAATTTGTTTTAGTATGGCTACTAATTTTTGGATTAAGAATATTTTGTTCCCGCTTCAAAATTTCGCACATATTTAGTTCAATTTTTTAACCCTGGTACTGACCAGAAAATGGGCAGCAATTCTAAAAATGGAAAATGGACTGCAATAAATTCCATATGAATTAGAAAATGAGTAAAAATTATAAAAATAATAGAAAATGGGTTGTACACGCCACAGATTTCGAGGCTGACTTGTTTACGCAAGGCTTTGTCAGTCAACACAAGATTCTAGCAGCAGTGACTGTTGGATGTCCATCCAACGGCCGACGTGCTTCTTCAATCTCTGATCTTCCTGCTTCAGCCGCCTAAACTAGCGCCGGCGGGATTGCCTGCTCCCACCTCTTGTGGCCCGCTGTGATGCCGCGCGGGCTTCACCGGCCCACCCTAGTCCTTCCGCTGGCATGGCCACACGCAATCAACTGCCTCCTTATTACGCGAGAAAAATGATTCCTCCCACTGACATCTGGGGCGCACCAGTTGGGAGGCTGACCAGTGGGCCTACTAAGTTGACGCGTACGCAGGGCTAGTCAACTTAGTCAACAAACGATTCTAGCAGCAGTGGCCGTTGGATTTGAATCGAACAGTCCGGCTGCTTCTTCAATCGCTGCTCTTCTTAAACCACCGCCCAAACCAGCGCCGGCGAGACCACCTGCTCCTGCCTCCCGTGGCCGGATGTGCTGCCGCGGAAGCATCACCGCCCCCTACTACTCCCACAGCTGGCCAGGCCCTCTGGCGATGGCAGCCTCACACTGCAGCCGAACCAGTCAACCCTCGTACTCCTCTCCGCGTGGGCATCCACTGCCGCGTCTTCCCTGGCTCTGCGTCGTCCCCTTCCTAGGCCTCGCCGTAGTCCACCTCCCTGGTGCTCTCGGCGTGGTGTGGTCAACGTGGTCAAGGAACGACTAACATCGAAAGAGTACTATACGTGGAGAGGCTGACAGCTGGCTCCACGGCCGCAGCTAGGAAGTGCCTCCTTATTACGCATAAAATAATTATTCCTCCACCTGACAGCAGGGACCCACCGGACGGGCCACCGTATTTTGCGAAAAAAGTCCCCCCCCTTGACTGCTGGGACCCACCAGCTACATCTTCGCACGCAAGGAAGTGCCTGACGGTCAGGACCCACCTGGTCAAAGCATACGTAGCGATGTCATTCTGGTCGCGAACGTTTACGTACATACTAGTCGATGTAGAGGCGCGCACGTGTGGTAGTAGAGGTGCGCACGTGTGGTAGTAGAGGCGCGCACGTAGCATGTACACGTACGTACAGCGGCCAGGGTGCAAGAAAGTAAATACGGCCACGTACGTACATACGGGCGGGGTCTCGAACGCCTACTCGCGCATACGTATGGCCAGGGCTCGTGTACATGGCTGGGTCGGAACGGAGAAACTGCGTCATCGTCGTGTTCATGTGGAGCCAACCGGCTGGGTCGGAATGGAATGCGTCGTCGTGTTCATTGGGAGCCAACCGGCTTGGACGGAACAGCCGATGGAAATGAGGCCTGGCGTACCGCAGAACGGAGGAAACGGCCTTGTGTTCGACCGGCCACGGTCGAAACGGGATCCTGTTCATCGGGAGGGGTCTGGCGTACCGCAAAACGGAGGAAACAGACTTCTGTTGGACCTCCGACAGTTGAAACGGTGTCCTGTTGACCGGGAGGGGTGTGGCGTACCGCAAAACGGAGGGAACGAACTTGTGTTGGAGCACTACAGTCGAAACGGGGGTCCTGTTCATCGGGAGGGGTGTGGCGTACCGCAAAATGGGACTCCACGGGATACTGTTCATCTCCACCGTCGACTGCATCCACGGGATACTGTTCGTCCACCGTCGACCTCCTCCAGCCTCCACTTGTGACTGTTCATCCACGGGCTCCTGTTCATCCAGCCTCCACCGGCTACTGTTCAACCAGCCCTCTCCACGGGGTCCTGTTCAACCACCCCTCCACGGGCTACTGTTCACCCATCCCTCCACCGGCTACTTTTCAACCAGCCATCCACCGGCTACTGCTAAACCAGCCCTCCACGGGGTCTTGTTCATCCAGCCCTCCACGGGGTCCTGTTCATCCACCGGCTCGATCGATCGGGGTAATGTTCATCCAGCGGCAACGGCCTCTACTACCACGAGTTCCCGTTCATCCAACCCCCACCGGGAACTGTTCATCCAAACCCCTCCACAACGCTCACTGTTCATCTAGAGGCAGCATCGGTGGGCTTCAGTTAGCAGCAGTAGCGAAGGAATCGCTCGATCGGGTTCAGTTAACAGCCATCGATCGATCGCTCGGGTTCAGTAACGCGTAGCCTGCAGTGCAATCGCTCGGGTTCAGTTAGAGCCCAATGCCTCGCTCGGGTTCAGTTAGAGCCCAATGCCTCGCTCGGGTTCAGTTAGAGCGCAACGCCTCGCACACACGCGCGTACGTACGAGAGAAACGCGCATCGCTCGGCCCCCGACCACCCACCGTAACCGGGAACTCCGTGATATTTTTCTCGCCCTCGCTTCTACCACGGTTTTTTCCATCATGGACGGCCCAAAGAATGTCATGCAGCTGCGTCTCCAGCCCATCCCAGGACGAAAAGCCCATTTTCTGTCATGATTTTCTGTCATAGAAGTAGGAGCCCACCACATCTATGATGATACCGGGTTTTGTCACAATTATCATCATAGAAGTGTCATAAGTATGACAGAAAAAATTCGTTCGGCCCAAAATGTCACGGATGTGTCTTTTTTTGTAGTGGTCATACCCAGTAGTTACATCCCTAACAGTATGTTTCATCCCTTTCTTACTACCCATCCACCCTTTCCTCCGGGGCTTAAGTTCTACGGGATCCAACTCCATCATCTCACCCCAACTCCATTCTGCATATCGCGGGGTTGGTTGCCCTCTACGCAATGTACCTCGGATGCGAGGCGCATTTCGGGTTATGGAGCAAATATTTCTACCTGATGTCGCGTTCCCGAGATGAGAAACTTCATGAAGTGGGTGCAGCCGAGGTGTGCCGCATTGGCGGGGCCGGATATCGTAATCCAAGAGAGGACGCCGATATATGGCCCACGGAACGGTTCTATATGCCCGATGTCCCGTTGCACGAGCCAGCTCGTCCTGGGCTTTCCCTTGGACCCCCCAAAGAAGCGGTTCAACTGGAGGCCTAGCAGTTCCTTACAAAAGGACGAATCCGACGTGGCTTGATGACCACAAGTATAGGGGGTCAATCGTAGTCCTTTCGATAAGTAAGAGTGTCGAACCCAACGAGGAGCAAAAGGAAATGACAAGCGGTTTTCAGCAAGGTAATTTCTGCAAGCACTGAAATTGTCGGTAACAGGTAGTTTGATAGCAAGATAATTTGTAACAAGCAAGTAAAGGTCACGGTAACGGTAACAAAAGTGTAGCATGGTAGCCGAATCCTTTATGTAGCAAAGGACAGGCCGGAACGGTCTCTTATAATAAGCAAAGCGTTCTTGAGGGCAAACGGGAATTTCATCTAGTCACTTTCATCATGTTGGTTTGATTCTCGTTCGCTACTTTGATAATTTCATATGTGGTTGGACCGGTGTTTGGGGATTGTTCATACTTGAACAAGCCTCCAACTTATGATTAACCCCCTCACAAGCATCCGCAACTACGAAAGAAGAATTAAGATAACAATCTAACCATAGCATTAAACATATGGATCCATCAGCCCCTTACGGAATAACGCATAAACTAGGGTTTAAGCTTTTGTCACTCTAGCAACACATCATCTAATAACTACTCCGCAATGCATTCCCTTAGGCCCAAAGATGGTGAAGTGTCATGTAGTCGACGTTCACATAACACCACTAAGGGAATCAGAACATACATATCATCAAAATATCGAACGAACATCAAATTCACATGATTACTTGCAACATGACTTCTCCTGTGGCCTCAAGAACAAGGGCAACTACTCACAAATAATATTCATGCTCAACGTCAAAGGAGTAATAAATATCATAATGGAGCTGAACATATGATCTTCGACCAAATAAACCGGCTAGCAACAACTACAAGATGTAATCAACACTACTAGTCACCCACGAGTACCTGAAAAGGATCGAGAAGAGGTGTCTAGAGGGGGGATTAGACCCTCAAGTTAAGGTGGAGTTTTAGCACAAGTTTAAACATTCGATATACATTTCAAGCAAAACATGGCAAGAGTATATGAGCAGCGGAAAGTAAAGCATGCAATTTGCAAGAAAGTAAAGGGATGGGATTGGAGTGTGCAAACGCAATTGGAGACACGGAGATTTTTGGTGTGGTTCCGATAGGTGGTGCTATCATGCATCCACGTTGATGGATACTTCAACCCACAAAGGCTAACGGTTGCGCGATGTAACAGCCTGGATTTTTCCATGTTTCTTTTTCCTTTGGTTTTCTTGGATTTCCTATTTTGATTTGCTTTTTCGTGGCTATGTGGTTCTGAAATTTGGGAAGATCATGTCTTCCTAGGTTTATAGTGGCTTGTCATCCTCATCATCATCTCAAGATCATGTCGTTTTCATCCTTGACCTAATCCCAATATTCTTTTGTTGGGAATATTCTTTTTCTGATAAAGGAATAACCCTTAAAACCCTAGGTTGTGAGGCAACCTATATTTCTGTCACTCCAAAAATTCTCAAATAATTCTCATAAATTTTTTGGGTCATATCTTCCTTAAATATGGCAAAACATTTCATTGCCATGTTAAAAAATAATCCTCCAATAATTCTTTTCCTATTCTGCCCTAAATGGCACTTTGCAAAGGAAGTGATATTTATATTTGCTTGATTGACACCAAACTTCTTGGACACCTTTTCCTGTCCATATCATTGCCCCATGCCAAAATTCAACTCAATTTGCCTAGTAAATATTTTTTTTAGCAATTTTCCAAAGTTTCTGTCCAGGAAGGAACTTAGTGAAGGAGCTATATTCTAGGCATATCCAAATAAGTTGAAATTTTGCAGGATCCTTCATATGATCAAATCATCACTCTCCACCAAATTTGTGCTCATGTAACTCATCTTTGTGAGCCCAGCTCCAAATCTTTGTTTCTGATCAGATTTTCACTTTGTGAAGCAACTTATTTTATATTGCTTTAATTTAGCTGAAAATTTACCAGGACATGCTCCTACCTATATCAACTCCCTCCACCAAGTTTTAGCCCAATTCATTATCCAATTGCCCTGTGCAATTCTTCCAAGTTTCTGTCCAGAACGAAGCTTTGTGAATGGCATGAAACTTTTACAGCAGCTTCATATCATCATATAACCCCTCTATGCCAAATTTCAGCTCATGAAAATCAATTATGTGAGTGCAACTTCATAATGTCCAAATCTGGCCAGTTTTGCACTTTCTACAGCAACCCTCATCTAAACCTCTCCTCTTAGTCTGATGTTTGTTAACTAGGATCATCTTAGTGATTGATCACGATGGCCAAAGATCTGAGTCCAAATCCTCTCATGTGAACCACAACAAGTTACAAACACCTTCCTGTTGATTTACTTTGGAGCTAGGTGCAAATCTCTTCTTTGCCCCCTGGACCCAATTATTTCTTCAGTTGGTCTAAGGGCACTAAGGTCCATCTACTGAACATGGTCTGTCCGGCCAAAACGAGCTGTTTGCTCCAGTGCACGTGGTGATCATGCTGTCGTCATGCGAATTGCAAGCTCTGGCTCGGTCCGGCCACTGTGCTCGTCTACTCCCTCCTCGTCTTGACCTCAAACCTTGTCCATGAGCTTCCCCGTGAGCCTCTGCGTCGCCCTGTGCCTCTGCCTTGTCGTCGTTCGCCTTTAATGCACCGTTAGAGCCGTGCCTGTGCCGCGTCCAGCCTCTGTCCACCATTAATGCACTGCTCAAGCTCGATTATGAGGATCCAGAGCCTTCCCCGAGTCTATATAAGGCGTGCCCGACCTCTCCTGCAGCTCACTCATCCCTCCCTCGCCTCATTTGGTCACCAGAATCGCCCAATCTCGTCGTTCCCTCCTTGGACCACCGTGACCTCGCCGGAGTTCGTCTCGGATCTGGCCTCCTCGGGCCTCCTCTCCTCCTCCCGAGCTGTCCACCAGTGCCTCCTCATCCCTGCGGTTCGCCCCACCACCTCGCCCATCGCCGGAGTCCACTCTGGCCGCGTGTCCCGCAAGTCGGGCCGTCGCCCGCCTCTCTGCACCACTCCATCTCGAGCCGTCCCGACCTCCTCCTCCATGTCCAGCCTCACCACCTTCCTCCCCGTGCTCCGTTGAGTCGCCCCACCCCATCACCCCTCGCCGGAGCGCCCTGCATCACCGGAGATCATCACCACCGCTGCCTCTCTGTCCGCCTCCGTCGCCGCGGCCTCCCGTCCTCTCCACTCCTCCCCGGTGTACGGTTCCTCTCTGAACGGGTGCGGCACTCCACCCTGAAGCCTCCAGTGCCCTTGCCTTGGCCTGGAGCGGCCGGAGTCAGCGGGGCCAGCGCCGGCAGCGCCCCTGCCCTCCTCCTCTACTTTTTGTCGTGGCCAGGCACGGGAGGAAGAAGAAGATAGGGGGAGGAGAGAGAAGGATAAGGTGGGCCCCGCATGTCATCCTCTATCCGTTGAACCCGCCACTGCCACGTCACGTAAGTGGAAACGGGTTTTCCTGGAGTACGTTTTCATTTGAGGAAAGCGTATTCTTTTCCTTCTTTTGCCAAAATGCGTTTTCGCCCCTGGAAAACGTATTTTCGTCTACTGCGGCCAGGAATATGCTTTCTCTGCTCAGAAAGTGTATTTTCTCATATGCGCTTCTTCCTTATCCACTTAGGGACCCGTTGGTGATGAAAATATTCACAAATTGGTCCTTCTTCTTCCACACCTCATAACTCCGCAACCGTAACTCCGATTGAGGTGAAACCAACGCTCATGTCTTCGTCTCGTCGAGCTCTTTCTGTTGGTGACATTTTCATAAAGTGTTCACACAATAAAAATGACCATTTTGCCCTTGCTTCAAATCAGCCCCCTCCGAGAGGGAACCGTCTGGCGTTTCGTTCCGCGGCTTCACCGCACTTCTTCCCGAGTGTCCGTCACCCCCAGGCAAGCCACAACAACCACTTGCATGATAGTCATGCAGTAGCCATGGTTTTCAACTTGAATATTTAATAAATGTTTGCTTGTTTTGATACGGTTATCGTTGTTTCGGTGATACTTATAGATCTGTGTTCACTCTCATGCTATGCTCTTCTTCATCTTGTTATCTTGCACTTATTGCTAGTATTATTGTTATATGTCATGCTTGATAGTAGTAGCAGTGTGTTCTTTTGGATGCATGTTTACGGACTGTTATCTGGTGCCGTTGCTATGCATGTTACTTTGTATCCAGTTGGTTATATGCTTACTTGGTAGTATTCTGGATGTGTTCTTGCATGGTATTTTTTATGATGCTAGTGGTCATGATATGCTCATGTGTAATGTTATGCCCGTCAGCTTGCCATGCTCATTTGGTTAATGTTTCATTGTGGTTATGCTCGATGATTATGTTGCACCTCCATGCTCATCTTGATATCATGCTCATGCATTGTAGTTGCATCATGTTATTTTAATATGGCTCAGCTTATTGCATTCAAGTTTAACCGGACTTCATTGAACTTGAACAACTATTGGCTGAGTCATGGTGCCACCATATCGAGCTGACCAGTGCAACCACACTTGCCTTTCTGGAAGGGTCCTAACTGGGTCTATTGTCGTGCCTCTCGCCGGTGCCTCCAACGAGGGAAGGTTATGGGCGCGCGCTACCCTGATCAGGTAGGCGGACATAAGCCTTGTGTGCCCGTAGTTGTTAGGCGCCTTGTTGTCCCTGTTTGGGACCGTTTTTGTTTTGCCAAGACGGTGGCCATTTTGCCATGACGGTGGCCGTGATGCCTTTGGTAGGCACGGGGCCACCCAGGACTGAACCCTAAGGGGGTGTTGGTCGGAGTGGCCGAGAGAGTGTCATGGCAGTAGGACGGTTTTGTCGGGATGCCGTTGGTCCACCCAAATGGGAGTGCGAGGCCATGGTTCCGTGGTGTGGGTAAAGTGTGCTACCTCTGCAGAGTGTGTGTGTGTTAAACCTATCGATAGCCGCGCCCGCGGATAAGGGCCCGGTTCATGTCGGTCACACTATGGGTCAACAGTAATAATAATAATGATGTGCTTAATAACAACCCCGATTTGATGATGAGATAAGTTGGTTCTGTGATTCGTGGATGATCACCGTTTGGTTACGAGGTAACCCGTTGAGCCCATAGTGGTTCCGTTTGTGATCCGTGAATGATCACCGTGGTATCGAGGATACCGAGTTTTTGGATATTCGTGATGTTGTGCGAGAGTCGTGGGTAAAGATCAAGCTCCTTGTGGTCATTTAATGATTACTACGGTATTGTTTATACCAAGCTTGATTTGATCCTGAGATGATCGTGTGATGTCTGAGGTTGGTAAGTGATGCCTGTGATGGTTACAAGGTAACCCGAGCAGAGTAAGTTGGTGCATGATAATGTCATCATGTTGCATCCTAGTATTATCATGTTCATATGTTCGTGCCATTTTCGTATTGTTTTAGTTGTATCATGTTGTTCTGTTAGTATCATGCTCCTGATTTATTTAACCTGCTAATGCCATGTTGTTGTTTGTCTTGACTGCTTTTGGTTATTGTGAGCTTGCAAGTACATTCAATGTACTGACCTGGCGTGTCATGCCAGTTTGCAGGTCGTGCCTTGTTTGCTTGCTTGTTTGGTGTGGTTCCTTTGTTTGCGAGCTAGGATAAACGTTCCAGCCAGAGTCCCTGCGGATTGGAGTCCATCATCGCCGTTCGTTGTTCCGCTGCCAATAGTTGTTCCGCTGCCCCAGATTGTTATGCTGCTTGCATAGAGCAACTGTGGTTGGCGTAGTGTCAACGTGCCGATGTTATTTATTGTAATATCGGAGACCTTGTATTCATAATCGTGTATCAATAGAAAGCAGGTTTGTTCTATGCTAAGCAGTGCCCTATTCCAGAAGACTTCACCTCGATCTCTGGGCTGGAATACAGGGTGTTCTGGTTTCTCTAAGCTGGGGTGCCACACGCGAGTCCATGGAGGGCTCCACCCACGAAGGGTCCACGAAGAAGCAACCTTGTCTATCACACCGTGGCCATCGCCCACGAAGGACTTGCCTCACTAGGGTAGATCTTCACGAAGTAGGCGACCTCCTTGCCCGTACAAACTCCTTGGTTCAACTCCACAATCTTGACGGAGGCGCCCAAGTGACACCTAACCAATCTAGGAGACACCACTCTCCAAAAGGTAATAGATAGTGTGTTGATGATGAACTCCTTGCTCTTGTGCTTCAAATGGTAGTATCCCCAATACTCAACTCTCTCTCACATATTTCGATTTGGTGGAAAGATGATTTGAGTGGAAAGCAACTTGGGGAAGGCTAGAGATCAAGATTCTTGTGGTTGGATTGGAATATCTTGCTCTCAACACATGAGTAGGTGGTTCTCTCTCAGAAAATGAATGCTGGAAGTGTAGGCACGTTCTGATGGCTTTCTCCATGGATGAAGGATGGGTGGAGGGGTATATATAGCCTCCACACAAAATCTAGCCGTTACACACAATTCACCAAACTCGGTGGGACCGAATTAAGAAATTCAGTGTCGATGTTAAAACCGGCGGATCTCGGGTAGGGGGTCCCGAACTGTGCGTCTAGGATCGATGGTAACAGGAGACGGGGGACACGATGTTTACCCAGGTTTGGGCCCTCTCTATGGAGGTAATACCCTACTTCCTGCTTGATTGATCTTGATGAATATGAGTGTTACAAGAGTTGATCTACCACGAGATTGTAATGGCTAAACCCTAGAAGTCTAGCCTATGTGAATATGGTAATGAGTATCTGCCTATCCGGACTACGCTCTCCGGTTTATGTACACACTGGAGAGATCTAGGGTTACATGGAGTCGGTCACATAAGAAGGAATATTCATAGTGGGTCGCCTTCTTGCCTTCCACGCCAAGGAAAGTCCAATCCGGACACGGGTATAGTCTTCGGCCTTCATATCTTCACAGCCCATCAGTCCGGCCCAATGAATAAGGTCGGACGCCCGAGGACCCCTTAGTCCAGGACTCCCTCAGTAGCCCCTGAACCTGGCTTCAATGACGAGGAGTCCGGCGCGCAGATTGTCTTCGGCATTGCAAGGCAGGTTCCCCCTTTTTCCAAACTCCAAGATAGTCTTCGGATGCGATGATTGTATCCAGACATGTAACACACACCACACACAACCGCAGAGAGAGTATATATTTTTACATGAGTTCCATCCGCTGACAGCTTTCTGCAACGTAACATCACGTCCGTCCGGTCGTAATTTCGAACCGCTTTTCATTTGCCACCCCATGTTTCGAGACGCAGTTGCTATTGGCACATCTTGTCGAAGCAGAGATCGTGTCCCCTCATTGCGGGATTCTCATTAATGCGGGCGTGGGTGACCCAACCGTGCCGTTTGCACGGCCCTTGGGAAAGGTGAGTTTAAGGCGAGTGGGGAGGCGCTTGATATTCAGGGCCTTTATAAGGGGATAAGGATTCCCTTTCTTTACCCACACCTTGGTTTCTCCTCAGCCCTTCCGTCCCTGAGCTCCAGCGCCCATGTTTTAGCTTCTCCCTTTTCGAGAAAGCACTCCAAAGATGTCCGGATCTGGAGCTAGAGGTAAGTGGATGGCCTCTTCCGTCAAGAAGAAGGATATCAAGGAGCTCCGGGAGGCCGGATATCTGGCCAAGGAGATCGTTCATCGACTCCCGGCCAAGGGACAGATCGTCCCTACTCCCGAGCCCCACGAGAGGGTTGTGTTTCTTACACATTTCGTTTGCGGGCTGGGGTTCCCTCTTCACCCATTCGTCCGTGGGTTGATGTTTTACTACGGGCTGGATTTTCATGACCTAGCCCCCAACTTCATCCTCAACATTTCAGCATTTATCGTCGTTTGTGAGGCTTTTCTCCGCATCCCACCTCACTTCACCCTGTGGCTGAAGACCTTCAATGTGAGGCCGAAAGTAGTGAGCGGTCAACAAGCAGAGTGCGGAGGCGCTATGGTGGGCAAGATGCCCAACGTCACCTGGCTCGAAGGCTCATTTGCGGAGACGGTGAAGGGGTGGCAATCGGGGTGGTTTTACATCACCGAGCCGCGCGACGCCAACTGGGCGGCGACCCCTAAATTCCGATCCAGAATCCCGATGCGGCTCACCTTCTGGCAAGAGAGGGGCCTAACCTGGGGTCCTTCGGACGAGCTGACTGGGCTCCAGACGTGCGTCCAGAACATGATAGATAGGAAAATCAAGCTTGTCAATGTGGTCCATGTCATGCTCATTCGTCGGGTCCTTCCGTGCCAACGCCGGACTTGCCATCTGTGGGAGTATGATCCGGCCAAGCACCAGCCACTTCAAGAGCTCTTCGGCATGACGCACGAAGACATCTGGAGAGTGCTTTTTAAGGCCGGCGAGATGCCGCCGCCTATGACCGAGGATCGCGGGCTTAGCTTAAAGCGCCAGGCTAATTCGGTAAGTTATTTCATGTTTTCAAAGCATACCTTTTACTGGCATGTTTTGAGGTAAAGCCTAAGCTTTTCCATCCATGTTTTCAGGCCTGGATCAAGGTGGCTGAGGAGATTAACTGTCCGGCTCCGTTGCCCGAAGACCAAGGATTTCCATTACTGGAGAAGATGTTGTTCCCTGCACCTTATGAGGTGCCGGAGAAGGCGGCTAAGAAGGTGGCCAAAGGGGTCAAGAAGGGCCCTCGCCGTAAAAGCACTCCGGACGTGATGTCCGGAAGAGAGACTTCCTCTTCGTCCGCTGACGACGACAACGGAGAGGAAGAAGAAAACGACTCCCCACCCGATGTGGGGAGGAAGAAGAGAGCGGCCCCCACAAGTCCGGGGGTGAAAACGCCCAAGAGGGTTAGAGGCTCCCTCGTGGATAACTCCGTGTGGGATGTCGATAGCAGTCCGGAGAGACCTCGTCGGACCAAGCCTCAGGCCGCCTCGTAAGTACCAGAATCCGAAAACGTCTGGCCTTTCTGGTCTGTGATATTGATATACCTTAAACCATGTTATTACAGTCCGGCACGCGATGGCTCCCCGCGATCCTCGACAGAGGAAACGCTAGACTCAAAGGAGATGGCTAGCATGGCTCCACCACCTGCTCATTCCGTCTCTCCCAAGGGTGACGATGAGGCGGTGTCGCAAAAGACCTTCCCCGACTAGGGGGAGCTTTCGGAGATCATCGGGGTGGCGCCCCAGGACGATTCTTCAGTCGCCGGACACATGGGGAAAAGTCCCCACGGGTACTGGTGACGGGGCCCGAGTTCCCTTCGAACCTCAGCCGGATACCATTCCGGAGATCCACACGGCTCCGGGGTCCAGCGAACGGCATTCTCCACAAGGAGGGAACGTGCCTGTTCCACCGGTGACCTCTGTCCAACCAGAGGCACCGGATAATCTGTTGGAGGCGCTACGAGGCGCCTCTATCGTAGATGAACATCGTGTCCTTATGGACACGGTAATAGAAAAGGTTCAGTTTGTCAAAAGCGGACTGACCGAAGCCTGCAATAGCCTTCTAACGGGCTTTGAGGTAAGTAATGTGATTGTAGGAAAAATATCACAGTATAGACAATAGCCCCTGATGCTCTGTTTGGTGTTCGGGAGGAAAAGCCGAACAGAGGATCAAGAATAAATATCGCAGGAGTCTAACATGAGTTGTCTATGTGAACAAGTAGGTATCGTTGCAGGCTGCCACTGCTCATGCTGCGGAGGTCTCCGGACTGAAGCAGAAACTGGAGCGGGCTGAGAAGGAGCTCGGCCTCGTGAAGAAGCAGCTGGAGGATAGCCAAGGTATGCAGTAACCTGTGGGTATATTTCAAAAAATGAATAGTCCGACCGGACTAAAGTGTCATAAGATTTATTAGGGGCCACGGCCGAGGTGACAGCCCTTAAGAAGGTGCTAGCCGAGGCCAAGGAACGCGCCTCACACGAGAAGCACGAGGCCCGAGTTGGCGAGGCGCAGCAACAACTCCAGGGCGCGATAGAGAGATTGGAGTCCTTGGAGCGCGATTGTAAGGCGCAAGAGTCCGAATTGGCGAAGGCCCGCCAGAGCGCGCAGGATGCACGAGCCGAAGCCCAGAGCGCCCTCCAGGAAATTCAGGCGGCCAAGAAGATTACGGCGGGCAAGTCTTTCACCATGCATAGCAAGTATGTAGAAGAAGCGTTCCTTGAACTTATCCTGAATTTGGATTTTCCAGGGGCGTTTACGGATCTGCCGCACAGTGTATCAGATGCTGCCGAGCATTATAGAGCCAAAGAAGGGATGTCTACGGAGAAGCTATTCTGGTCCCAATATCTGGGATCCGAACATCCGGTGCCCTTCAGCGACCAGCTAAAGCAGTTGGTCGAGCTGCACAGGTTGGCAGAGCTAGCGATGAAGGACCTGATAGTCCAGCTGTGGCCTGCCCATCCTATACCTAGCAGCTACTTCGGACTTGTGCAGCGGCTTGTGAGTGCCTGTCCGCGGCTCGAAGCCATGAAGCGGTCGGTCTGTATTGAAGGTGCGCGTATGGCCTTTGCCCGCGTAAAGGCGCATTGGCCGAAGCTGGATGCCAAGAAGCTGATGACCGAGGGACCGCCGGAGGGCAAGGAGCATCGTTGACTCGAGCACTATTTTGATGGTGTCCTGGAGGGGTCCCGCCTTATGGCGGAGCAATGTTCGAAGGATGTTATATTCCCATGAGCACATGTGTATTACCTTGCCCTGTAATATGGAACAATGATGTTATGTAGTATAATGCTTATAATTTAAATTTTACCTCATGTGCGGCCATTTATTAAATCTGAGGGTTGACCAGTCTTCGACTTCTGCCCCCACGTAGATAGTACGGGGGTGTTCGGGATAAATCTAAACACTCTTTACTCCACATTCTGGTCCTTAAAGGAGGTGTTTAGCGCAATGAACAAGGCAATCAGAATATGCGGCCTTAACCGCCCTGACTTAGCCATAGGAGTTTGACAATTAAGAAAGTTGGCGAAGCCTCTGGTGTTCGGAAGGCCGAATTAGGGGCGTTATACACGCCTAATCGGAAGAACCGATTCTTCGCAAGAAGCGGAAAAAATCTCCAACGATTTGAAACCTCTCGAACAGCTGACTGGCTCTTGCCGCATCATGACAGTCAGTTTTCGGCTTTCTCTACTGAGGTGCTCGTCCAGAAGAACCGGGACACATTCACAGTAGTTCTCCCTTTACTATCCTAGTCAATATAGCGGAACGTAAGGTAGTAAACACAGGAGCCGGGCAACCCAACTATTGACCGAAGACATGATTCGGAGCCGATGCATATAATGCTATAAGTTCGGGGTGCCGAACTATACTGTAAAAGTGTTCGGACTTTTATTGTCGTGATGCAGGGTGTAATGAAGCCCCTGGCGTAGTAGTACGTTCCATGGTGTACGTGTGTAATGCGTAATAGATATTAAGGTGAGGAAACGGAAAAAAATGCAGTAATGAGCTGACGCCACCATTTATTCACCATTGTGATGTAACTATTACGTCGAGGCGTACTTTGTACAAGTAATGCAATAAGCGAGTAAGGCTATTTAACATGCCGTAACCAAGGGCGAGCAGCGTGTGGGTGTGTAAAACAAGTATGGTAATTGTTTATTAGAGATCACCTGGGGGTTCCCTTGTACGCCAAAGCTCCTTGCCTCCTTGGTGTGTTCTGCAAGTGGGTCGTCCATGTAGGCCTCGAAAAGAGAAGAAAACCCGTAAAAAGAAAAGGCAAAAACGTGCAGATCCCAGGGTCTATCAAGCCGTACTGTGGATCGCGAGCGAGTTATGCCTCCGTCAGTACCCATGGGGTTTTGAGTGCGTGGTTTATATGCATGCGGTACTAATACCATTGCCTCATCGGGGCTGGGACGGAGGCCAAATTGCTAGTTTGGCTCGTGACGAGCCAAGCTGTCCTACTGCAGTGTAGTCCGGACCCTCTTAATGGTGTCCAGGGGCTCGGCAGCCGGATTATAGTGCTGCTTGAGAAGGCCACTCTGTACTTCTGCTGCTAGGGCTGCGGTGTGCTCCTCTATGCAGAGGGAGCGTTCCGTGTTTCCATTTACTGTAATGACGCCACGTGGACCAGGCATCTTGAGCTTGAGATAAGCATAATGTGGCACCGCGTTGAATCGAGCGAATGCGGTTCGTCCTAGCAGTGCGTGATAATGAAAGGATCGAGAAGAGGTGTCTAGAGGGGGGTGAATAGACTCTAATCAAGAAAAGTTGCAGTGTTTAATTCTCTTAAATTGAAGTGGAGTATTAGCACAAGTTTAAACATTCACAATACATATCAAGCAAGCATGCAAGCATACAAAGAGTATATGAGCAACGGAAAGTAAAGCATGCAAGTTGCAAGAATGTAAAGAGAAGGGATTGGAGTGTGCAAACGCAATTTGGAGACACGGAAATTTTTATCCGTGGTTCCGATAGGTGGTGCTATCGTACATCCATGTTGATGGAGACTTCAACCCACGAAGGGTAACGGTTGCGCGAGTCCATGGAGGGCTCCACCCATGAAGGGTCCACGAAGAAGCAACCTTGTCTATTCCACCATGGCCGTCGCCCATGAAGGACTTGCCTCACTAGGGCAAATCTTCACGAAGTAGGCGATCTCCTTGCTATTATAAACTCCTTAGTTCAACTCCACAATCTTGTCGGAGGCTCCCAAGTGACACCTAGCCAATCTAGGAGACACCACTCTCCAAGAAGTAACAAACGGTGTGTTGATGATGAACTCCTTGCTCTTGTGCTTCAAATGATAGTCTCCCCAACACTCAACTATCTCTCATAGGATTGGATTTGGTAGAAAGAAGATTTGAGTGGAAAGCAACTTGGGGAAGGCTAGAGATCAAGATTTATGTGGTTGGAATGGAATATCTTGACCTCAACACAAGTGTAGGTGGTTCTCTCTGAAAAAATATGTATTGGAAGTGTAGGCATGTTCTGATGGGTCTCTCCACGAATGAAGAGTGGGTGGAGGGGTATATATAGCCTCCACACAAACTCTAACCGTTACACACAAATCACCAAACTCGGTGGGACCGATTTAGAGAACTCGGTCAGACCGATTTGGTTCATAATGTGGCCGTTAGGTGTTTCGGTGGGACCGACTGGATCAACTCGGTGGGACCGATGTGCTAGGGTTAGGGTAAATCCAAAACTTGGTTTGACTGATTACTCAAACTCGGTGGGACCGGTTTGGGTAATAAGCAAAACAGAGAGTTGGTCAAACAAACTCGGTGGGACCGATTGCGTATCTCGGTGGGACCGAAAATATTGCAATAGGCAACAGAGAGTTTGCAAGCCCATCTCGGTGAGATCGAGATCCCATCGGTGAGACCGAACTGACTAGGGTTTCTGGCAGTGGCTATGTCAACTGAACTCGGTGGCTCCGGATAGAAAGAATCGGTGGGGCCGAGATTGACTTTTAGGTTTGGGACTAATTTGGAAGTGAGGAAGTGGTTGAGGGCTTTGGAGCATATCACTAAGCACTTTGAGCAAGCAAGCCATTAAGCAACACCTCATCCCTTCTTAATAGTATTGGCTTTCCTATGGACTAATTGTGATCTTGGATCACTAAAATGGAAAATGTAGAGTCCTGAGCTTTGAGCTTGAGCCAATCCTTTGTCCTTAGCATATTTGAAGGGGTTCCACATCCTCTAGTCCATGCCACTCCATTGTTGAACTTATCTGAAACATACTAGGTAGAAACATTAGTCCAACAAGAAATATGTTGACATTAATTACCAAAACCACCCAGGGAGCACTTGTGCTTTCGATCTCCCCCTTTTTGGTAATTGATGACAACATACATCAAAGCTTTAGATAAAGATATAGAGAACAACAAGTAAAGCTTTGGAAAGACATGTAACATGCAAAGGCCCCCCCTATATGTATTCAATCATATAAATATGAAACATAGGAGCATGTGAATGCATAAGCATGACAGAGTAAGCCATGTGCTACATGTATCTTGGCTATATGCATCAGAGTGAATGATGTAAATATAGGAAATGTACATTCATGCTCATGAGTCTTTCTTGCAAACAATATGTACAACAGCAAGAGATCCTCATACACATGACTGAGATGCATTTACTTACCTTGCGGTCTTTGAATTGGCTTTGGAAAGAATGAACCTGAGTAAACAAGGTTAGATAACATAGATACATCTAGTAGCCAGAGCAAACAGAAGAAACCACAAGAGTACCAAGACTGGGATGACATGTAGAGAGTGAGTACTGAGTACTCTATTGGATATAGACATGTCCCCAAGGGTAAAGATGTGCAATAAAATCAGAGATTTCCTCCCCTTAGATGTCTTGCTCCCCCTGAATCTTGCATGGGATATTGGGAGAAGATAGGGAACAGAAAATCAGAGCAAAAGAAAAGACAACAGAGCTAATGCAAGCAATCGAATATGATCAGATATGAACATGTCTTTGATGTGATCCCTCTCTCCCCCTTTGACATCAATTTCCAAGAAGGGCTCTTCTGGATTTTTGTTTTATTGCAGAAGGGTTTGGTCCTTGAGTCACAAAGCAAGTTGAATGTGATGCTGGTAGAGGACAAGAATCATTGAGTGGAGCTGGAGCAAAAAGACTGCAGGAATAAGTGGCAAGTTGTCTTCCTGTAGTGAAATCGGTAGCACCGAGTTGTGTGCTTCGGTGGCACCGAGAGAATTCGGTTGGGCCGAAGAAAACAAACCGGTGTGACCGAGTTCATTACAGTGAAACACTTGTCACCTCAGCTCACTAGGCAATTAAGATCTCACAAGGATTTGCAAGGAATTTGCTGAAAGATTTGCAAAGAATTGGATGCAGAAAATGCAGAACAAGAAGAAATGAAAAGATCTAGATGAAGTTTTTTTGTTTTTTTAAAGGGGAAACACACATGCATGAGACAAATGCAAGAGGAAACATAGGAGAACTTCATCTAGAATTGGGCGGTGACAAAGTTACCTATGTTAGAGTATATTGACATAAGAGTCAAGTGAGGTCACTTGATCTTTGGTCATACTAATCGTTTAAGCTCAAAATGGGGTTACCATTTTTCGTTTAAGCATCTTGATGTATTCACATCTTGTTGAGTTGCTTTGACCCATGTCTTGGAGTAAAGCTTCTGTAAGATGGAATAACATACCTTGGGTGGTGGTGTTGATCTTGATCATGTGGTTGAACTTGTGTGGGTTGCTCAAGGTTGATGTAGCTCATCAAGAGTTGGGAGCACCACTTGGAACTTGAGTTCATTTTCCTACATGGGTTAGCTTTGCAAGGAAAAATACTTGTGTATCCAAAATGACAATCATAAATCTTAATGTAGAATTTGTCAAAGGATATGTTTGAAGAGTTTTGTGCTTCCGTGTCTTCAACCACCATTATGTAGAGACTTGATGATGTAGAGATTGCTCAAGATGTGAGTGAGTTGCAATCTCATGGATTTAGATTCATCCAACTACCTACAAATGTTAGATAGCATGCAAGGGTGCAAAAATATCCAAGACATATAGATAGCATCATGAAAGAAATATCAAGGATTAGTCAAAGGGTCATGCCTTGCATATATCCAAATGGAGTTCCTACTCCAAGTTTGAAGCATCAATGATGTTCAATTCACCTCTCAAACGGCAAAAGACTTTCTCATCAGGCGGTTTGGTAAATATATCCGCTAATTGCTTATCGGTGCGAACATGCTTAAGATCAATGTCCCCTTTGGCAACATGATCTCGAATGAAATGATGACGAACTTCAATATGCTTAGTTCGAGAATGTTGCACGGGATTGTGAGCAATCTTAATAGCACTTTCATTGTCACAAAGCAATGGAACATGTTTCACATATATCCCATAATCTTTAAGAGTTTGGGTCATCCAAAGTAATTGAGCACAACATGATCCAGCAGCAATGTATTCCCCTTCGGCGGTGGATAAGGATACCGAGTTTTGTTTCTTGGAGGACCAAGACACAAGAGATCTACCAAGAAATTGACAAGTACCCGAAGTGGACTTTCTATCAACCTTGTCTCCGGCATAGTCCGAATCGGAGTAACCAACAAGATCGAAAGAAGACCTCTTAGGATACGAAATGCCAAAATTTGGTGTGTGTATTAAGTATCTCACTATCCTTTTCACAGCCTTAAGAAGACACTCTTTAGGGGCCGCTTGATATCGTGCACACATGCACACACTTAGCATAATATCAGGACGAGAGGCACATAGATATAACAATGAACCAATCATAGAGCGGTAAACTTTGTGATCAACCGGATCACCATCTTTGGTCAAATCAAGATGTCCACTAGTAGGCATGGGTGTAGACATACCTTTGCATTCTTGCATATTGAACTTCTTGAATAAGTCCTTGGTGTACTTTGTTTGAGTGACAAAGGTACATTCCTTAGTTTGCTTGATTTGCAAACCAAGAAAGAATTTGAGTTCACTCATCATAGACATCTCAAACTTCTCCGACATTAGCTTTCAAAACTTTTCACTAAAATGAGGGTTACTTGAACCAAATATAATATCATCAACATAAATTTGGCACACAAATAGTTATTGTTGGGGAACGTAGTAATTTCAACAAAAATCCTACGCACACGCAAGATCATGGTGATGCATAGCAACGAGAGGGGAGAGTGTTGTCCACGTACCCTCATAGACCGACAGCGGAAGCGTTATCACAACGCGGTTGATGTAGTCGTACGTCTTCACGATCCGACCGATCAAGTACCGAACGCACGGCACCTCCGAGTTCTACACACGTTCAGCTCGATGACGTCCCTTGAACTCCGATCCAGCCGAGTGTTGAGGGAGAGTTTCGTCAGCACGACGGCGTGGTGACGATGATGATGTTCCACCGACGCAGGGCTTCGCATAAGCTCTGCAACGGTATTATCGAGGTGTAATATGGTGGAGGGGGGCACCGCACACGGCTAAAATATCGTATATCAAGTGTGTCCCTGGGGTGCCCCCCTGCCCCCGTATATAAAGGAGCAAGGGGGAGGCCGCCGGCCTAGGGAGGAGAGGCGCGCCAGAAGGGGGAGTCCTACTCCCACCGGGAGTAGGACTCCTCCTTTCCTTGTTGGAATAGGAGAAGGGAAAGGAGAAGGAGAAAGAAGGAAGGGGGCGCCCCCCTTCCCTAGTCCAATTCGAACCAGATCATGGGGAGGGGTGCGGCCACCTTTTGAGGCCTTTCTCTCCTTTCCCGTATGGCCCATTAAGGCCCAATACGAATTCCCGTAACTCTCCGGTACTCCGAAAAATACCCGAATCACTCGGAACCTTTCCGAAGTCCGAATATAGTCGTCCAATATATCGATCTTTACGTCTCAGCCATTTGAGACTCCTCATCATGTCCCCGATCTCATCCGGGACTCCGAACTCCTTCGGTACATCAACATACATAAACTCATAATAAAACTGTCATCGTAACGTTAAGCGTGCGGACTCTACGGGTTCGAGAACTATGTAGACATGACCGAGACACCTCTCCGGTCAATAACCAATAGCGGAACCTGGATGCTCATATTGGTTCCCACATATTCTACGAAGATCTTTATCGGTCAGACCGCATAACAACATACGTTGTTCCCTTTGTCATCGGTATGTTACTTGCCCGAGATTCGATCGTCGGTATCTCGATACCTAGTTCAATCTCGTTACCGGCAAGTCTCTTTACTCGTTCCGTAATACATCATCCCGCAACTAACTCATTAGTCACAATGCTTGCAAGGCTTATAGTGATGTGCATTACCGAGTGGGCCTAGAGATACCTCTCCGACAATCGGAGTGACAAATCCTAATCTCGAAATACGCCAACCCAACAAGTACCTTTGGAGACACCTGTAGAGCACCTTTATAATCACCCATTTACGTTGTGACGTTTGGTAGCCCACAAAGTGTCCCTCCGGTAAACGGGAGTTGCATAATCTCATAGTCATAGGAACATGTATAAGTCATAAAGAAAGCAATAGCAACATACTAAACGATCAGGTGCTAAGCTAACGGAATGGGTCAAGTCAATCACGTCATTCTCCTAATGAGGTGATCCCGTTAATCAAATGACAACTCATGTCTATGGCTAGGAAACATAACCATCTTTGATTAACGAGCTAGTCAAGTAGAGGCATACTAGTGACACTCTGTTTGTCTATGTATTCACACATGTATTATATTTCCGGTTAATACAATTCTAGCATGAATAATAAACATTTATCATGATATAAGGAAATATATAATACTTTATTATTGCCTCTAGGGCATACTTCCTTCAGTCTCCCACTTGCACTAGAGTCAATAATCTAGTTCACATCGCCTTGTGATTTAACATCAATAATTCACATCACTATGTGATTAACACCCATAGTTCACATCTCTATGTGACCAACACTCAAAGGTTTACTAGAGTCAATAATCTAGTTCACATCGCTATGTGATTAACACCCAAAGAGTACTAAGGTGTGATCATGTTTTGATTGTGAGACAACTTTAGTCAACGGGTCTGTCACATTCAGATCCGTAAGTATTTTGCAAATTTCTATGTTTACAATGCTCTGCACGGAGCTACTCTTAGCTAATTGCTCCCACTTTCAATATGTATCTAGACCGAGACTTAGAGTCATCTAGATTAGTGTCAAAACTTGCATCGACGTAACCCTTTACGACGAACCTTTTGTCACTTCCATAATCGAGAAACATATCCTTATTCCACTAAGGATAATTTTGACCGCTGTCCAGTGATCTACTCCTAGATCACTATTGTACTCCCTTGCCAAAATCAGTGTAGGGTATACAATAGATCTGGTACACAACATGTCATACTTTATAGAACCTATGGCCAAGGCATAGGGAATGACTTTCATTCTCTTTCTATCTTCTGCCGTGGTCGGGCTTTGAGTCTTACTCCATTTCACACCTTGTAACACAGGCAAGAACTCTTTTCTTTGACTGTTCTATTTTTAACTACTTCAAAATCTTGTTAAGGTATGTACTCATTGAAAAACTTATCAAGCGTCTTCATCTATCTCTATAGATCTTGATGCTCAATATGTAGGCAGCTTCACCGAGGTCTTTCTTTGAAAAACTCCTTTCAAACACTCCTTTATGCTTTGCAGAATAATTCTACATTATTTCCGATCAATAATATGTCATTCACATATACTTATCAGAAATGTTGTAGTGCTCCCACTCACTTTCTTGTAAATACAGGCTTCACCGTAAGTCTGTATAAAACTATATCCTTTGATCAACTTATCAAAGCGTATATTCCTACTCCGAGATACTTGCACCAGTCCATAGATGGATCGCTGGAGCTTGCATATTTTGTTAGCACCTTTAGGATTGACAAAACCTTCTGGTTGCATCATATACAACTCTTCTTTAATAAATCCATTAAGGAATGCAGTTTTGTTTATCCATTTGCCATATTTCACAAATGCGGCAATTGCTAACATGATTCGGACAGACTTAAGCATAGATACGAGTGAGAAACTTTCATCGTAGTCAACACTTTGAACTTGTCGAAAACCTTTTTGCGACAATTCTAGCTTTGTAGATAGTAACACTACTATCAGCGTCCGTCTTCCTCTTGAAGATCCATTTATTCTCAATTGCTTGCCGATCATCGGGCAAGTCAACCAAAGTCCACACTTTGTTCTCATACATGGATCTCATCTCAGATTTCATGGCCTCAAGCCATTTTGCGAAATCTGGGCTCACCATCGCTTCTTCATAGTTCGTAGGTTCGTCATGGTCTAGTAACATAACCTCCAGAACAGGATTACCGTACCACTCTGGTGCGGATCTTACTCTGGTTTACCTACGAGGTTTGGTAGTAACTTGATCTGAACTTACATGATCATCATCATTAACTTCCTCACTAATTGCTGTAGAAGTCACAGGAACAGATTTCTGTGATGAACTACTTTCCAATAAGGGAGCAGGTACAGTTACCTCATCAAGTTCTACTTTCCTCCCACTCACTTCTTTCGAGAGAAACTCCTTCTCTAGAAAGGATCCATTCTTGGCGACAAATGTCTTGCCTTCGGATCTGTGATAGAAGGTGTACCCAACTGTCTCCTTTGGGTATCCTATGAAGACACATTTCTCCGATTTGGGTTTGAGCTTATCAGGATGAAACTTTTTCACATAAGCATCGCAACCCCAAACTCTAAGAAACGACAACTTTGGTTTCTTGCCAAACCACAGTTCATAAGATGTCGTCTCAACGGATTTAGATGGTACCCTATTTAACGTGAATGCAGCTGTCTCTAATGCATAACCCCAAAAACGATAGTGGTAGATCGGTAAGAGACATCATATATCGCACCATATCTAATAAAGTACAGTTACGATGTTCGGACACACCATTACACTGTGGTGTTCCAGGTGGCGTGAGTAGTGAAACTATTTCACATTGTTTTAACTGAAGGCCAAACTCGTAACTCAAATACTCTTCTCCACGATCAGATCGTAGAAACTTTATTTTCTTGTTACGATGATTTTCCGCTTCACTCTGAAATTATATGAACTTTTCAAATGTTTCAGACTTCTGTTTCATTAAGTAGATATACCCATATCTGCTCAAATCATCGGTGAAGGTCAGAAAATAATGATACCTGCTACGAGCCTCAATTTTCATCGGACCACATACATCTGTATGTATGATTTCCAACAAATCTGTTGCTCTCTCCATAGTTCCGGAGAACGGCGTTTTAGTCATCTTGCCCATGAGGCATGGTTCGCAAGCATCAAGTGATTCATAATCAAGTGATTCCAAAATCCCATCAGTATGGAGTTTCTTCATGCGCTTTACACCAATATGACCTAAACGGCAGTGCCACAAATAAGTTGCACTATCATTATTAACTTTGCATCTTTTGGCTTCAATATTATGAATATGTGTATCACTACGATCGAGATCCAACAAACCATTTTCGTTGGTGTGTATGACCATAGAAGGTTTTTATTCATGTAAACAGAACAACAATTGTTCTCTAACTTAAATGAATAACCGTATTGCAATAAACATGATCAAATCATATTCATGCTCAACGCAAACACCAAATAACACTTATTTAGTTTCAACACTAATCCTGAAAGTACAGGGAGTGTGCGATGATGATCATATCAATCTTGGAATTACTTCCAACACACATCGTCACCTCGCCTTTTACTAGTCTCTGTTTATTCTGCAACTCCCGTTTCGAGTTACTACTCTTTAGCAACTGAACCAGTAGCAAATATTGAGGGGTTGCTATAAACACTAGTAAGTACACATCAATAACATGTATATCCAATATACCTTTGTTCACTTTGCCATCCTTATTATCCACCAAATACTTGGGGTAGTTCCGTTTCCAGTGACCAGTCCCTTTGCAGTAGAAGCACTTAGTCTCAGGCTTAGGTACAGACTTGGGCTTCTTCACTTGAGTAGCAACTTGCTTGCCGTTCTTTTTGAAGTTCCCCTTCTATCCCTTTGCCCTTTTCTTGAAACTAGTGGTCTTGTTAACCATCAACACTTGATGCTCTTTCTTGATTTCTACCTTCGTCGATTTCAGCATCGCGAAGAGCTCGGGAATTACTTTCGTCATCCCTTACATACTATAGTTCATCACGAAGTTCTACTAACTTGGTGATGGTGACTAGAGAATTCTGTCAATCACTATTTTATCTGGAAGATTAACTCCCACTTGATTCAAGCGATTGTAGTACCCAGACAATCTGAGCACATGCTCACTAGTTGAGCGATTCTCCTCCATCTTTTAGCTATAGAACTTGTTGGAGACTTCATATCTCTCAACTCGGGTATTTGCTTGAAATATTAACTTCAACTCCTGGAACATCTCATATGGTCCATGACGTTCAAAACGTCTTTGAAGTCCCGATTCTAAGCCGTTAAGCATGGTGCACTAAACTATCAAGTAGTCATCATATTGAGCTAGCCAAACGTTCATAACGTCTGCATCTGCTCCTGCAATAGGTCTGTCACCTAGCGGTGCATCAAGGACATAATTCTTCTGTGCAGCAATGAGGATAATCCTCAGATCACGGATCCAATCCGCATCTTTGCTACTAACATCTTTCAACATAATTTTCTCTAGGAACATATCAAAAATAAACACAGGGAAGCAACAACGCGAGCTATTGATCTACAACATAATTTGCAAAACACTATCAGGACTAAGTTCATGATAAATTTAAGTTCAATTAATCATATTACTTAAGAACTCCCACTTAGATAGACATCCCTCTAATCCTCTAAGTGATCACGTGATCCATATCAACTAAACCATGTCCGATCATCACGTGAGATGGAGTAGTTTCAACGGTGAACATCACTATGTTGATCATATCTACTATATGATTCACGCTCGACCTTTCGGTCTCCGTGTTCCGAGGCCATATCTGCATATGCTAGGCTCGTCAAGTTTAACCTGAGTATTCCGCGTGTGCAACTATTTTGCACCCGTTGTATTTGAACGTAGAGGCTATCACACCCGATCATCACGTGGTGTCTCAGCACGAAGAACTTTCGCAACGGTGCATACTTAGGGAGAACACTTTTATCTTGAAATTTTAGTGAGAGATCATCTTATAATGCTACCGTCAATCAAAGCAAGATAAGATGCATAAAGGATTAACATCACATGCAATCAATATAAGTGATATGAAATGGCCATCATCATCTTGTGCTTGTGATCTCCATCTCCGAAGCACCGTGTTCGTGATCTCCATCTCCGAAGCACCGTCATGATCACCATCGTCACCGGCGCGACACCTTGATCTCCATCGTAGTATCGTTGTCATCTCACCAACTAATTGCTTTTACGACTATCGCTACCGCTTAGTGATAAAGTAAAACTATTACATGGTGATTGCATCTCATACAATAAAGCGACAACCATATGGCTCCTGCCAGTTGCCGATAACTCGGTTACAAAACATGATCATCTCATACAACAAATTATATCACATCATGTCTTGACCATATCACATCACAACATGCTCTGCAAAAACAAGTTAGACGTCCTCTACTTTGTTGTTGCAAGTTTTACATGGCTGCTACGGGCTTAGCAAGAACCGTTCTTACCTACGCATCAAAACCACAACGATAGTTTGTCAAGTTGGTGCTGTTTTAACCTTCGCAAGGACCGGGCGTAGCCACACTTGGTTCAACTAAAGTGTGAGAGACAGACACCCGCCAGTCACCTTTAAGCAACGAGTGCTCGCAACGGTGAAACCAGTCTCGCGTAAGCGTACGCGTAATGTCGGTCCGGGCCGCTTCATCTCACAATACCGCCGAACCAAAGTATGACATGCTGGTAAGCAGTATGACTTATGTCGCCCACAACTCACTTGTGTTCTACTCGTGCATAGCATCAACGCATAAAACCAGGCTCTCATACCACTGTTGGGGAACGTAGTAATTTCAAAAAATTTCCTACGCACACGCAAGATCATGGTGATGCATAGCAACGAGAGGGGAGTGTGTTGTCCATGTACCCTCGTAGACCGACAGCGGAAGCGTTATCACAACGCGGTTGATGTAGTCGTACGTCTTCACGATCCGACCGATCAAGTACCGAACGCACGGCACCTCCGAGTTCTACACACGTTCAGCTCGATGACGTCCCTCGAACTCCAATCCAGCCGAGTGTTGAGGGAGAGTTTCGTCAGCACGACGGCGTGGTGACGATGATGATGTTCCACCGACGCAGGGCTTCGCCTAAGCTCCGCAACGGTATTATCGAGGTGTAATATGGTGGAGGGGGGCACCGCACACGGCTAAAATATCGTATATCAAGTGTGTCCCTGGGGTGCCCCCTGCCCCCGTATATAAAGGAGCAAGGGGGAGGCCGCCGGCCTAGGGAGGAGAGGCGCGCCAGAAGGGGAGTCCTGCTCCCACCGGGAGTAGGACTCCTCCTTTCCTTGTTGGAATAGGAGAAGGGAAAGGAGAAGGAGAAAGAAGGAAGGGGGCGCCCCCCTTCCCTAGTCCAATTCGGACCAGATCATGGGGAGGGGTGCGGCCACCTTTTGAGGCCTTTCTCTCCTTTCCCGTATGGCCCATTAAGGCCCAATACGAATTCCCGTAACTCTCCGGTGCTCCAAAAAATATCCGAATCACTCGCAACCTTTCCGAAGTCCGAATATATTCGTCCAATATATCGATCTTTACGTCTCGGCCATTTCGAGACTCCTCGTCATGTCCCCAATCTCATCTGGGACTCCGAACTCCTTCGGTACATCACAATCAACATAAATAAACTCATAATAAAACTGTCATCGTAACGTTAAGCGTGCGGACCCTACGGGTTCGAGAACTATGTAGACATGACCGAGACACCTCTCCGGTCAATAACCAATAGCGGAACCTGGATGCTCATATTGGTTCCCACATATTCTACGAAGATCTTTATCGGTCAGACCGCATAACAACATACGTTGTTCCCTTTGTCATCGGTATGTTACTTGCCCGAGATTTGATCGTCGGTATCTCGATACCTAGTTCAATCTCGTTACCGGCAAGTCTCTTTACTCGTTCTGTAATACATCATCCCGCAACTAACTCATTAGTCACAATGCTTGCAAGGCTTATAGTGATGTGCATTACCGAGTGGGCCCAGAGATACCTCTCCGACAATCGGAGTGACAAATCCTAATCTCGAAATACGCCAACCCAACAAGTACCTTTGGAGACACCTGTAGAGCACCTTTATAATCACCCATTTACGTTGTGACGTTTGGTAGCACACAAAGTGTTCCTCCGGTAAACGGGAGTTGCATAATCTCATAGTCATAGGAACATGTATAAGTCATGAAGAAAGCAATAGCAACATACTAAACGATCGGGTGCTAAGCTAACGGAATGGGTCAAGTCAATCACGTCATTCTCCTAATGAGGTGATCCCGTTAATCAAATGACAACTCATGTCTATGGCTAGGAAACATAACCATCTTTGATTAACGAGCTAGTCAAGTAGAGGCATACTAGTGACACTCTGTTTGTCTATGTATTCACACATGTATTATGTTTCCGGTTAATACAATTCTAGCATGAATAATAAACATTTATCATGATATAAGGAAATATATAATACTTTATTATTGCCTCTAGGGCATATTTCCTTCAGTTATCCATTAACCCTTTTAGTAAAAAGAGTAGAATCAAATTTTCCAATTTCAAAGCCTTTTTCAATAAGAAACTTGGTCAAGCATTTATACCACGCTCTAGGGGCTTGTTTAAGACCATAAAGGGCTTTGTGAAGTTTGTAAACATGATTAGGTTTCTTAGGATTGGCAAAGCTGGGAGGTTTCTTAACATAAACTTCCTCCTCAATTTCACCATTTAGAAAAGCACTTTTAATGTCCATTTGGTACAAGGTGATATCATGGTGATTAGCATAAGCGAGTAAGATGCGAATGGACTCAAGCCTAGCAACGGGAGCATATATCTCACCATAGTCCATACCTTCGACTTGAGTGTAGCCTTGGGCGACTAGGCGTGCTTTGTTGCGGACGACTTGACCATCTTCATCTTGCTTGTTGCGAAACACCCATTTGGTACCAATGATGTTGTGGTTGTTGTCGGGCTTCTTGACCAATGTCCATACTTTGTTTCTCTCAAAGTTGTGTAGCTCTTCATGCATAGCGTTTATCCAATCCGGATCTTCCAATGCTTCTTCAACCTTCATAGGTTCAATGCTAGAGATGAATGAGTAATGTTCACAAAAATTTGCCAATCGAGTTTTAGAGCGAGTGATTCTCCCGGTTTGGATATCATCGTAGATTTGCGCGACGGGATGATCTTTGGCGATTCTCGCTCGAACTCGTGGGAGCTTTGGCTTGGCTCAGGGTGGAACATCCTCTTCATCTTGTTCTTCTTCTTGGCCTTCTTCATTGTTGACGTTGTCATTCTCTTGTCGTGGTGGAGAAGGAGGTTGATGAGGTTCATCTTGGTGTACTTCCTCGTTTTCTTCGTCTTGGTGTGTCCCACTTGTGGATGCTTCCGTATCAACTCTTGGTTCACCTTGTCGTGAGGTAGAAGCTTCCACTTGGACGGACGAGGTACTCTCCTTCACCTCCATTGGACGAATCTTGCCGATAGACAAGTCTTGGATAGCTTTTGAAGGGTCTTTGTCTCCTACATCAATTGGCAATTTCTCTACTTGCGAGCCGTTAGATTCATCAAACTTCACGTCTACCGTCTCTTCAACCTTTCGGGTGAAATTGTTGTAGACACGGTAAGTGTGAGAGTTTGAGCCATAACCAAGTAGGAAACCTTCATGGGATTTTGGAGCAAATTTAGAACGACGATGCTTATCAAGAATGTAGCACTTTGAGCCGAACACTCGAAAGTATCCAACTTGGGGTTTGTTACCGGTGAGGAGCTCGTATGCCATCTTGCCGAGTAGCTTGTGAAGATACAAGCGATTTGTTGCATGACAAGCTGTCTCAACCGCTTCCGCCCAAAAGTGTTTTGGAGTCTTGTACTCATCAAGCATCGTTCTTGCCATCTCAATCAGAGTCCGGTTCTTCCTCTCAACAACTCCATTTTGTTGAGGCGTGTATGTAGCCGAGAACTCGTGTGAAATACCTTCTTCATCAAGAAAGGTGTCCACATTGGCGTTCTTGAACTCCGTTCCATTGTCGCTGCGAACCTTCTTGATCTTCACTTCAAATTGATTTTGGGCCTTCCTAGTGAAGTTCTTGAAGATCTTTTGGACCTGCGATTTATCATCAAGAAAGAACACCCACGTAAATCTTGAAAAATCATCGACTATGACTAAACCAAACGAGTTTCCACCGAGACTCTTATGCGTTGGGACCAAAGAGATCCATATGAAGTAGCTCGAGCGGTCTTCTCGTGGTCATGATGTTCTTCACGGGGTGGCTTCCTCCAACATGTTTTCCTGCTTGGCGAGCACTACAAAGTCTATCCTTGTCAAATATAACATCTTTTACTCCAAGGATATGATCACCTTTAATAAGCTTATCAAGATTTCGCATGCCCACATGACCTAGCCTTCTATGCCACAACAAGCCTCTAGAAGACTTAGCAATTAAACAAGTTCTAGGTTGAGCCTTTTTAGTGAAATCAACAATGTAAAAGATCACCTCTATGTATACCGGTAAAGACCATTTTATGATTGTCTCTTCGAAACACTTGGCAATCTACTTCAGTAAATAGGACATTGAAACCAAAATCAGCTAGTCTAGATACACACACTACAAAAAAAGACACATCCGTGACATTTTGGGCCGAATGATTTTTTTTCCTGTCATACATATGACACTTCTATGACGATAATTGTGACAAAACCCGGTATCATCATAGATGTGGTGGGCTCCTACTTCTATGACAAAAAATCATGACAGAAAATGGGCTTTTCGTCCTGGGCGGGCCGGAGACGCAGCTGCATGACATTCTTTGGGCCGTCCATGACGGAAAAAACCGTGGTAGAAGCGAGGGAGAGGAAAATTTCGGGGAGTTCCCGGTTACAGTGGGAGGTCGGGGCCGAGCGATGCGCGTTTCTCTCGTACACGTACGCGCGTGTGTGCGAGGCGTTGGCTCTAACGGAACCCGAGCGAGGCGTTGGGCTCTAACTGAACCCGAGCGATTGCACTGCAGGCTACGCGTTACTGAACCGAGCGATCGATCGATGGCTGTTAACTGAACCCGATCGAGCGATTCCTTCGCTACTGCTGCTAACTGAAGCCGATCGATTGGATGAACAGTGAGCGTTGCGGGGGGGGGGTGGATGAACAGTGAGCGGTGGCGTTGCCTCTGGATGAACAGGACCCCGTGGTGTGGAGGGCTGGATGAACAGTAGACGGTGGAGGGTGCCGTGGAGGGGTGGTTGAACAGGACCCCGTGGTGTGGAGGGCTGGATGAACAGTATACAGTGGAGGGGTGCCGTGGAGGGGTGGTTGAACAGTAGCCGGTGGAGTAGCGCGCGGTGGAGGCTGGATGAACAGGAACCCGTGGAGCTGGAGGAGGTCGACGGTAGCCCGTGGAGGCTGGAGGAGGTCGACGGTGGAGATGAACAGTATCCCGTGGAGTCCCGTTTTGCGGTACGCCACACCCCTCCCGATGAACAGGACCCCCGTTTCGACCGTAGGAGGTCCGTTTCGTCCGTTTTGCGGTACGCCACACCCCTTCCGATCAACCGGACCCCCGTTTCGACCGTAGGAGGTCCGTTTCGTCCGTTTTGCGGTACGCCACACCCCTCCCGATCAACAGGACCCCCGTTTCGACCGTAGGAGGTCCGTTTCCTCCGTTTTGCGGTACGCCACACCCCTCCCAATCAACAGGACCCCCGTTTCGACCGTAGGAGGTCCGTTTCCTCCGTTTTGCGGTACGCCACACCCCTCCCGATCAACAGGACCCCGTTCCGAACGTAGGAGGTCCGTTTCCTCCGTTTTGCGGTACGCCAGGCCTCGTTTCCATCGCCTGTTCCGTCCAAGCCCTCCCGATGAACACTACCATGCATTCCGTTCCGACCCAGCCGGTTGGCTCCCACGCGTTCCGTTGCCTCCCGATGAACACGACGCATTCCGTTGCCTCCCCATGAACACGACACATTCCGTTGCCTCCCCATGAACACGACGCATTCCGTTGCCTCCCCATGAACACGACGACGACGTTGTTTCTCCGTTCCGACCCAGCCATGTATACGAGCCCTGGCCGTACGTATGCGCGAGTAGGCGTTCGAGACCCCGCCCATATGTACACATACGTGGCCGTATTTTCTTTCTTGCACCCTGGCCGCTGTACGTACGTGTACATGCTACGTGCGCGCCTCTACTACATCACGTACGCGCCTCTACTACGACACGTGCGTGCCTCTACATCCACCAGTATATATGTACGTACACGTTCGCGACCAGAATGACAACGCTACGTACGCTTCGACCAGGTGGGTCCCGACTGTCAGGCACTTCCTTGCGTGCAAAGATGTAGCTGGTGGGTCCTAGCAGTCAGGGGGGCGAATCGTTTTTTTTGCCCGGACGCACTTCCTTGCGTGCGAAGATGTAGCTGGTGGGTCCCAGCAGTCAGGGGGGCGAATCGTTTTTTTTGCCCGGACGCACTTCCTTGCGTGCGAAGATGTAGCTGGTGGGTCCCAGCAGTCAGGGGGAAACGTTTTTTTCACGAAATACGGTGGCCCGTCCGGTGGGTCCCCGCTGTCAGGTGGAGGAATCATTATTTTGCGCGTAATAAGGAGGCACTTCCTTGCTGCGGCCGTGGACCCAGCTGTCAGCCTCTCCACGTACAGTCCACGTCCGATGGAAGTCGTTCCTTGACCACGTTGACCACGCCGCGCCGAGAGCACCACGGCGGTGGACGACGGCGAGGACTAGGAAGGGGACGACTCGGAGCCGGGGAAGACGCAGCAGTGGATGCCCACGCGAAGAGGAGTACGAGGGTTCACTGGTTCGGCTGCGGTGTGAGGCTGCTGTCGCCGCAGAATAACAGGGGGTGTGGGTGAGTAGAGGGATGGCCTGGCCAGCGGTGGGAGTAGTAGGGGGCGGTGAGGCCTCCGCGGCATCACAGCCGGCCACGGGAGGCAGGAGCACGCGGCACGACCGGCGCTGGTTTGGGCGGCTGGAGCAAGAAGACCAGAGGTTGAAGAAGCACTACGGCCGTTGGATGAACATCGTACGGTAACAGGAGCTAGAATCGTTCATATTGACTAAGTTGACAAAGCCCTCCGTCCCCGTCAACTTGGTAGGCCCACAAGTCAGCCTCCCACTATGCTGGGTTCCAGCTGGCAGGGGGAGTATTCATTTTTTTGTGCGTAATAAGGAGGCACTTCCTTGCGTGCGAAGATAGCTGGTGGGTCCGACATGTCAGCGGGGGGCACGTTATTTTCGCGAAATACAGAGGCCCTTCCGGTGGGTCCCAGATGTCAGGTGGAGGAATCATTATTTTGCGCGTAATAAGGAGGCATTTCCTTGTGTGCGGCCGTGGACCCAGCTGTCAGCCTCTCCACGCACAGTCTACTTCCGATGGTGTCGTTCGTTGACCACGTTGACCACGCCGCGCCGAGCGCATCCAAGGTGGTGGACGACGGCGAGGCCCCGGACAGCAACGAGCCGGAGATGGGAAGACGCGGGAGTAGAGTCGCAGACGGAGAGGTGTACGAGGGTTAACTGGTTCTAGTGCGGTGTGGTTCGGCAGTCGGTGGAGAAGAACAGGAGGTGTGGAGGGGTGGAGGGATGGCCTGGCCAACGGTGGAGTAGCGCTTCATAGCGAAGCGTGCTAAGCAGAGCTGCTAGCAGCAGGAGGCGGGAGGTGGTCCCGGCGGCGCTGGAGGAAGAAGACGAGAGATTGAAGATGGATGCCGGTCGTTGGATGTAAATCCAACGGCTAACATGTCAGAATCATTTGTTGACTAAATTGACAACGACTTGCGTTGGCTTCGACCTATTGGCCCACATTTCAGCCTCCAAAAATGTGGCACGTATTCAACCCATTTTTTCAGAATTTACAGTCTTTTTTTTGCGCGGTAGAATTTACAGTCAATTTGATCTTTTTTTTGAATTACAGCCATTAGCTGGGCTGGGTGAACAAATAATGTAGCGTCCATGCGGCCCATTTATTTTATTTCCTAAAAAATTACAGGCCATTTGCACTTTCTCGAAATACACGATTTTGCTGGGCTGATTCTAATTATAATGTTGGGTTGGGCCAGCAATGTTATCAAAAAATAAAAAGGGGCTGAGCATTTTGTTATAAATATATTTAAATAATAAGTGATATTATTACATTCGTCCTTAAATCTTACCAAGCTTTTGTACACAATCACTAGGATTTTCGTGCCAAAACAATCCAGGATTTTATTTGTTAAGAAATTATTTTTATAAGTTAATAAGATGTGGGATATTGTTTTCTTACATATGTAAGTATCTGTTAAATATATGATGACAATAAAAATAATATATAATAACATATAAAATAATTTAAATATATATAATATAGTTAGAAGGGAAACATAAGTTGGACCTGGCGTTCCTATTCTTATATAGAAAAATAGAACAGACCTCTGCGTTTTCTTCAAAAAAATACATAAATTGGGCTGCCAAAAATAAAACCTCGGATGGGAGGTCCATAGGCCGGTCGATACATGACGGCCCTAAGAAAATACAAACAGGCCTATGGACCTCCCATCCGAGGTCGTGGGCTGCGCATGTTAAAAATGAAAGCCTAGACGGGGCAGCCCAAAACCACGTCCAACACTTGCCAAAACTTCGTCCCTCGTTTTCTCTGTGTTTCGCACACTCGACATTGTGTGGGCATTTTGACTGTGCATCATATGAAGATGTGCTATGCATGAATGTTGATCAGCATGATGTTAACTGGCTGGTAGTTCCATTTTCGACCATGAATAAAACTTCCAACATGATGTTAACCCTGTTTGAAAAGGCCGTGTTAATATAAATGCTCTGCCTCTGAAAGTTGCAGTTTCTTATCTGAAACTGAACTTGCAGTTTCTTATCTGAAACTGAAACTTGCAGTTTCTTCTCTGAGAATCACATTGTCTGCACTTTTATACTCCTATGAAACTACATTTTTTAAGTGCTAAAAATAGATCTCTAGAATTCATAAAATACTTCATATGCTCAATACTGCAAATCTGAAATTCAAAAGACATTCATATCTGAAAGTACTCTCAAAATACACAACACAAAACACAATTCACAACCTGCAAATACTGACAACCCTAAGCTCCTCCTGACAATTCACAACCTGCCCGACTATTGGGCTGGGGGGGGCAGCCCCCTCCTATTCCTCGGCGGCAGACAGCCGCCCCGTGAGACGATGTGAACGGCGAGGGAGACGATGGCGGGGAAGCGTCGTCGGGCCAACTGCTTTTCTCCTCTTGCAGTTGGGTTCGGTCGACGAAGACTCCACCGGCTCGCTCTGGCAGGACACCCTCACAAACGGCACCCTGTAGATGCTCGATCCTTCAATCTCTGGTGGATGCTCCATCTGGGATCGATACTCCCACCACCGCTCCCTCACGATCGGATTCGGTGAATCTGTTTGCTCCATGGCCCAGAGGAGCAGCTCTATGTACTCCGGCGCGACTCCCTCCGGGAGTATCGCCGCCTTTTCGCTCTGTTGCAGATATTTGGCCATGGATGTCGCCGTCGCCGCTAGTTGGTCCTTGTTGTCAAACCAAGACTGTATCTCCAACATCCTAGCTAGCTTCACAGGGTCGCCGTCTGCGATCCTCACGTATCGGTTGTACTCCTCCATCGATCTACTTCTCCACAGCACCTTCACTCGCCGGCGGTGGTTTTTGAATGGAAGAGGAGAGGAGCAGCGCTGGTTTTGGATTAGAACGGGAGAGGAGCGACGCTGGTTTTGGACTGGAACAGGAGAGGAGGGGCGGTGGTTTTGAAATGGAAGAGGAGAGGAGCGGCGCTGCATTTAGATTGGAACAGGAGAGGAGCGGCGGTGGTTTAAGAGGAGAAGAGCGGAAGAGCGGCGCTGGTCTTGGAAGTATTTTTTTGTTGTTTTGCGTATTTTGGGTCAAAGTTTGACCACGTACTGTATTTGACAAGCAAAATGTGAATGCATGTCACCAAAAATTGTATCGTTTGGTTCGTATCTGAATGTACTTTCAAATTATATTATTTTTGCAACGTATAACATATATTTTATGTGCGAAAATCATGGTCAATTATGACCCAGAATAAAAGGGAGACTAGTTAATGTGGGGTCGCTTTCTTAATTGAAGGGTAAATTGATTTTGATTTTGATCCAGTCACAGCGCGCCGGCCCTCTCGTCCAATCCTAAATCGCTGCCGCACGCTCCTCTCCCTCTTCTCCATTGCAAAACCACCTCCTCTCCTCTCCATCATCTCCATTCCAAAACCACCGTCTCGCCTCTCCCTCTTCTGATCTTCTCCATTGCAAAACCACCTCCTCTCCTCTCCATCATCTCCATTCCAAAACCACCGTCTCGCCTCTCCCTCTTCTGATCTTCTCCATTGCAAAACCACCTCCTCTCCTCTCCATCATCTCCATTCCAAAACCACCGTCTCGCCTCTCCCTCTTCTCTATTGCAAGACCACCGTCTCTCCTCCCATCTTCCAAAGCTAGCACCGGACCACTCAGAAGGACATCTATGGAGAGGATGCAGCAGCGAATCAGGCAGATCGCCGGCGGCGACCAGGCAAAGTTAGCCAGGTTGAAGGAGATCCTTAGTTGGTTTGACAATGAGTGGGAGATTTCGAGGACGGTGCGGGCCATGTGGCAATGTATGCGAAAGAGCGAGACGGCGGCGATGAGGGCGGCGATGTACATGTACTCCTCGGCGGCAGTCACGCCGCAGTCCTCCGAGTTCATCGAGTATCTCCTCTGGGCGATGGAGCAGACAGATTCGCCCGAGGCGACAGTCAGGCGGAGGTGGTGGGCGTACAGGTCGAAGGTCGAGCACCCAGAGGATAACGAATCGATCGAGTATGGTGTGCCGTTCGTGAGGGTGCAGAGCCAGCCGGAGCCACAGGAGTATTCGTTCTCCCACCGCAAGAGGAGGCCGGATGGCGCGACGTCGCTTCCCCGCCGTTCTCCACGGTTCCCTCGACGCTCGCCTCGTTTCAACGGCGGCGGTAGGGTTTAAGGTAAGCTTCGCACTAACCTAATCTTCCACCTGCTCATGCTTACAATCAGTGTGACAGCTAATGAAAATCATGCTTACAATCAGTCTCCGAGTACTACGCCAATCACCCTAAAATAGCTCTGGACCTTTGGGTCAAAGTTGTGACACAGTGTACAAATAAAGAAAAATAGATTGGTGCTTCTTTCAGAAAAGAGTACTCCCTAGAAAACTGCCAATATAAGCTACTAGTATTTGGTTAGATGATTTGCTGCCGAGAAAGATCCGTCCACAGAGAGCGCCACACATCCCACTGGTGGTGGTGGATGCCAATGCGTGCATGCAGCATGGTTGGTGTCGGTAATTTTTACTTGGCACACCTCGCACTCTGCATATATGCCGGTTCCATACGTACATTTGTGCAGTTCCACCAAAATGCAGCTGAATAACCCTGTTTGCACAGATAATGAAAAAGCGTGATTACATTATAGTGGCACTAGTTGATGAAACACACAAAATAAATAGAAGAAAATATTGCGATAGTATCATAGTATGCCATGCTGCGAGGGCGAGATGGGCCCTGCGACGCCTCATACGGTACGCCTCATACTGGACATCGTCCCAAGTCTCCCAGATACACCTTCTGCCAGTGATGAACATCAGTGTACAGCGGTAGTACAAGGAGGCGCCTTGAGACATTCAAATCTCTATTTTTGTACATATCAACTAAAATTAAGCACCCCAGTTTGCAGAAACGCTTAAACATTAACAATGGGACTAGTTGATGAAACATACATTAACAAAGAGAAGCACTTTCTTTATCTACATTGGAAATGAAATGATAGAGATGACACTCGCTCTATTTTAACTGTATTATTACTTCATTTTATCAGTGACACTAGGGTCGAGCAGGTGGCAAACGAGGTGTACCGTGCGTCGCAAGGATGGAGGCCGGGGGTGCTTAGACTGGGATGCTGAAGCTGGCTCTTTCAGTCACCAACATGGATGATTCAATTCATGGGACCTTTTGGTGCAGTTCACCTAAAATGAAGCAATGTCCCGTGAGCTAGCAGCTTCTTCTTCAATTTTTTTAAGAAAAGGGCTCCAGCCCCGGTTCCATTTCCATCAGAAAACGAAACCCACAGAGCTTCTTCTTCATTAGTTGCAATAAAATTGAGCAACATCAAGGTTGGTTGTGAAGCTCCTGGAATGCTCAACTATAATTTGGATATCATTTGTGCAGTTCAACTAAGATCGAGCGTGAAATGTATATCTCTGTTTGCACAAAAAAGGTGGAAAGGAGGGTGACTAACAAGTGATGAAACATGCATCAAATGAAAAGAAGCATGTTCCTTATCTGAATGGCAATCCTACAAGGACAGTAGCAATTTCTAAAGCACTGGCATTGCTAGATATTAGTGTGGGCATTAGGATTAACTATGACAACCGTTAAATACGACATTACTTTGGGCACGGGAGAGTAGGCGGACCAGGACAGTTGCATTTCTAACGAAAAGAACCAACTTATCTTAATGGGAAATTTTAGCAGGACATGTAAAGAAGTGCCATTGATTCATATTACTGGAGGCATTACATTGAAAACAACATTGGTTTAACGTGTCCTTACTTTTAACAGTGCGACTGCTACATTTTACCAGTGGCATTACATAAGAGTGGCTCGGGGCAACAAACATCAGAACAGGATATCTGGGTTGGTCCCATTTTTGTTCGGTATAGCCACCTTATACTGTGTGAGGCTAGCAAATCTAGTGCTGGACTTACTCTGTTGACTTGTCCCCCAGTCCCCACTTTCTTTCCTTTTTCAACCAATAGATCGGGTTTATATTGAGTTTGTACTGCGTTTCCCTTTATTTCCCTATTAGACCTAGAGACCAGTTGGATAGCCAGTCTCTGCTACTTTTCGCCCCCATTATTTCCTCTTTCGACCAAGTCCTAGATTCAGGTAACAAATCCTCCCCCACCCCCACCCCCTTTCTTCCTTGTTTGAACCAAGTAGTACTAGATTCGAGTGCATGAACTAGTTTTACCTCTTAAACGTAAAAAAATTAGGTGGTTTTCGAACAGCCGATCGATCCTATCTACGAGGGGGCCTGAGAAATAGTAAAAGATACAAATGCAGCGACGTCAGGAGCTCGGGAAGTAGAGCAAGGCCGGTTTCGAAGGAAGTTATACCTGATGGTCGCCGGGATGTCGCTAGGTGGGCGGCGGGAGGCCGGATCTGCCCACACTACGGCAGCGAGGAAGAAGGGGTCGGAGGCCCTCCCTCGCCAGCGGTGCTTGGGAGAGAACGGCAAGGCAGGCTGATCGGGACGCGCCCAGCAGTGGGTAAGAGCCGTCGCGAAGGACGACCGCGTGAACGTTGCACCTTCTCACCTTCCCCGGCGGAGAGGATCCGGCTGGATCTGTGACCAGCGGTGAGCAGAGAGAGAGAGAGAGTGTGGCCACCGCTGTCGTGTTTAGATCTGGAGAGGCCGAGACAGTGTGAAGAGAGCAACACTAGCAAGCAAGCGCGGAGGCTCCTGCCTATATAGTGGAGTAGTACTAGTTTTCTTTTGTCTACCGGAGCCGGCTTGACCTCGTCAATGACTGTCGAGAAGTCTTCATGCACGTGGCCCGGAGGCGCAGTTGTCGTCATTTTGATCTGAAGCGCCGGATTATAACATATAACACGAAAAAATGCCACATGACAAGAAATCATAACCTCACTGCCCAAAGGAGACAACATGAATCCCGACGGACAAACTAGACGAGGAACAAAGCTCAAATTAAAGATAAACTCGTAGAAAAGGGGTCCGTCGATAGATGTCCTAATTAACATAGCCGGCTTGACCTAGATGGCAGCCGAGTAGTCACTGTTCGTGCATGTGCCCCCAATGACTAGCCCAACTCAGTTGTCGCTGTTTAACCCTCGCAGTGATCCGAAGCACATGACACCTAATTTTGCGAGATGACAAGAAACCTTTTTTTAGATTTCTCACCACAACTACAGCCATGTACAACACAGCCTGCACGATATGTACACGATAGCCAATCCAGGCGTGTCTGCTGGAGTCTGGTCACATGCATGGACGAACTGATCTTCCGTGTCTTGCAGGGATCGTCCAGGCACCAACGTAGTACAACACTTCTCTAGTACTATCGCTCGTCTCCCTCTTCTATTAAGTCACCCGACTTGCGGGGCCGGGGAGTGTGCCTATGGTCGGTTCTCAATTGCCGTCCCACATGTGTGTGCAAACGCAATATGACGCGCGTTCCATTCGGAGAGCAGCGTGCCAGACCGACCGACCGTCTGGGGTGCGACGCGAACGCGACGGGCGTGCTGTATACTCCGTACATGTGTACCGCCGTTTTCTAGACGCTTTGCTCCATGGCGCGGGCGCAATCCATGGATACAAAATTAGTATACTGTATACTATTTAAAAGTCGAGGGCGGGGCTTTTCCTGCGCGGTAGGCGGCGGGGCAGTTCCGCCTAGTCGGTTCGACAGAGACGCGAGAAGACGAGGGAGTAGGCTGCTGCAAACGTAGGGCTGTGTGATTTGACAGCGAGTTACTGCTGGACAGGTGGGGCCCCGTGATTTGACTTGCCATTATCATTTTAACTGCGGCGCTACGACCGGCGTGAGTCTCCCGATTCCTGACCACCTCCATACAGGTGCCTCTCCCAATGCTCCACCATGTAGTAGAGGCTGGCTCTTGCATGAGAGCCCACTTCTCCACTTTTTCCTTGCCTCTCTTTCCTCCACATATGCAAAAATGCCATGTAAAGCGCACTATTGTACTTACTTTTACTTGCTCCTACAGGTGCTTAAGCTTGCCACATAGGCATAAAGTCTGATGTGGCAAGTTAATCAAGAAGAGAGAGACTAGTTTGGTGACCCAAGGAAGAAACGGTGCTAAGCGCGTGTACCTAGGTGAAAAGACAATTTTGAGTCTATAGCTAATTAAATGAAGCAAACTTAGCAACACCATTTCATTGGAAGAGGTCACTCCTTGGCAAATGCAATAAATACTAGTACTCCCTGTGTCCCATAATATAAGAACGTTTTTGGCACTACACTAGTGTCAAAAACGTTCTTATATTATGGGACGGAGGGAGTACGAAGAAAGAGATAGAGAGGAGTAAAAAATACACTTATAGCCAACCTTATAGCCAACCTTGTTGTAGTATGAGTGACTAAGTGATGACTATGTATGACATGCCAACATCAGATAGCCTAACGCACCGTGTTAAATCTCCAAGGGCGCGACCGCGCGAGCGACGCGACGGTCGTGGTAGGCGCGACCATGATACGGGCTGCTGGCAGCCCTTGGATCTGAGATCAAACGGTCGCATGCTAAGTTGCTGAAAATTTGCAGAATAACCCTCCAGGATAGGATATTCACCCATAGGTCTAGAATCACGCCATGCAACCGTTCGATCTCAGATCCAAGGGCTCTCGGAAGCCCGTATCATGGGAGAATGGAAAGCCACTACCCTGCCGTTCGCACGCTGGCAGTTCGCTCCTACTCGTCCCCGCACGTCCTTCAATACTACGGCGGTTCGCTCCTAGTCGTCCCGTCCATTCACATTACGGCAGTTCCACTAATCCTAACCCTCCTCCCAAATCCATGGCGTCCCAAATCTCCACGATCGGCGGTGAGTACAAGGTTAGAACCATCACCGGCGATGAGTTCGACGTCATCTACACCCGTTCTTCCGCGACGGTGAAAGGATGCCTTTCTCGCTTCAGACGCATGTTCGAAGACTCAGATGATGAGTGGGTCGCTGGGCTAGATGTTGAGTACACCACAGTCCTGGGACGAGAGAAGGATCTAAAGGACGAAGAGAGGAAGAAGCCCGCCGTGATCCAGGTTTGCGTGCATGACTTATGCTTGGTCTACCACATATGCCATGCCGACGTTGAGTGCCAGGATTTTAAGGACTTCCTCGAGAGCAACCTAGTCAAATTCGTTACTGTAGACTTTGGTAACGACAAAGAAGTCCTGCGTCGGATAGGCCTCGTTGTAGGCAACACCTTCGACCTCCAGAAGAATCGGCTGGTGTCCTCTCGTCAGCCTTCAATGCTGACCCTGGCAGGAGCCATGGTTCATCCTTCGTACGGTAAACTGGAGAAACCTCCATACACGTTTCATCGTCATGCATGGCAGCGGAATGTACTAGATATAGACCACATCCACTACGCTGCAATGGATGGCTACCTTTGCTTCAATATCTACAAGGGTTGGATGAAGAGCAACAGCCAAGTGTGCGGTTCAAGCAAAGAAGTATCGGCCAAGAGGAAGAGGGACAAGGACGAAGTCGAGGACGTGGACGAGGACTCCGAGTAAGGTGGCAGTGTCGTTGCTCATGGTGGTTCTAATGCAGTGTCTACCGGAATAGTTGCAAAGTTTAATTTCAGGTGTGCTTAATTTAATTTGAGGGGTGTGTTGTGCTGAGCCCCCAGCAGAACTATGTTATGTTTCTTCTCGTTACTTTAACTCTTCAGTACGTACATACTAGTATTTCTTACATTTCATCTTTTAGTTGGTATAGTACTACCACTCGTTTCTTCACATTATATACGTACAATATATATGGCCAACATCATATAGCCAGCAGTTTAGTTGTCAAAGAATTTCAGGGTGCTTAGTTTTGTCAAAGAATTCCAGGATGCTTAGAGGGTGCTTGGATCCAAGGGACTTATTTTAGTCTGACTAAAAATAGTCTCTTTAAGAGGCTAAAGTTCCAAGCACCCCTGACTAAAGAGGGGCTAAAACTAGTCTTGAGACTAAAATTTTTAGTCAGGGGTACCCCTACTAAAATGTGGATTAGTCCTCTCTCTACGCATTTAACTCCTCTCCTTTAACACAGGCGAGTTCTGGATTGGAGGGTTTGGAGGATAATAAATGCTCATTAACTTGATTTTAGCCTTTTTAGTATTTGGATCCAAGCATGGGTGAGGCTAGCATGTTTTAGTCCCACTACTTTTAGTCATGGGACTAAAACGTATCCAAGCACCCTCTTAGTTTTATTTGAGGGGTGGGTTGTGTTGGACACCATTATTGTGACTAGCCTTTTTAATAGTACTATATGCATAATTTGGCGACGAGCGCTCTCTATATGTACCACCTTTTTTTTAATTTCAAGCTTTGCTCCATGGCGCAATCCATCGATACTACTGCTGTACAAAAGTATACATTTTTTAAAAGGCTAGAGGGCGGGGCAGTCTAGCTTGGTCGGTTTCACGAGAGGCGAGGGCCTTTGTGATTTGACGGCTCATTACTGCTGGAAGGCGGGGCCTTGTGATTTGACTGCTCGTATAAATGCGCCGACGACCTGATCGAGGAGGAGCAAAGAACCGTGCGGTATACTCAAGTTTTCCACTGGAGTAGTACTGCGACGGAGGAGCACGAAACACGGCAGCCCAGTGCCATATGGCGATAAAAAATGATCTAATTTGCTAGTCATCTCATTGTTAGCATTGTTCTATTCATTCCCTCAAAAAAACCATTGTTCTATTCATGCCTCGCAGAGAACGTGACACGTGCGGCGAAACACCCGAAGCAAAAGATGAAACACAGGAGCAAAAGAAGAAGGAAGATTATCACCCCAAATGATCTAATTCGCCGCGGAGTCGTAACTGCTTCTTCATCGCCTCCACGACCTCCATCTCCTTGCGCGTCTCCTCCGCCATCTTCTTCATTCTGTCCATGACGCGGGATTTCTCGACGCGAGCCTTCATCATCTGTTCCACGGCCGCATTACGTACCTTGACAGCAGCCGGGTGCTCGATGCGGAGCTTCGCCAACTCCTCCTTCTGTTCCATGACGAGGGCCTGCAGCATCTTCATCGAGGAACTACTATTCTCATGCAGCTTCTTCCAGCCGGCGTTCTTCTCCTTCAACAGGTCGATCTCGTGGCAGAGCTTCGCCTTGTCCTCCTGAAGTCGCAGGATTTCGCCGGTCGCCTTCTTCTCCGAGGCAATGCTCTTCTTCAGCAGCATCACCAAGCCGGCGGTCAACTCCCCCTGCTGATTGAGCTCAGCGGGCATGTCGTCGAGGCTCTCCTTCAGCAACTCCATCAAGCCTTGGATGAACTCCTTCTGCTTATTGAGCTGATCGGGCATGCCGTCGAGGGATAACGACTCCAGCTCCGCCGGCTCGGCATGTTCGCCTCCGCGGCTAGGGCGCTCCTGGGAGCCATCGCCTGCCCGTGAGAGATCTTTCGAGGTCTCTGCGTGGCGGCGAGCCCTCTTTTTTTTCCGCAGCCTTGGTTGCCGCTCCCTTGTTACGAGTAGTTCTCGACCTAGAGCTCTGCTCACCGGCCATGGCAACGACGGACGAAGAAGAAGCACTTATGAGGAGGAAAGGTAGAGTAATTTTCGGTTAGGTAGTTCCCCTTTTTATAACCTAAGTACTAGCACTAGTACTAATACCTGCATAGTGGGAACACGTTCAGGTTTGGTACGTACTAGTAGGTGTGAGCAGGCTTTCGAATGTGATGGGAACAAGGTAAAGATTAATTGATGGTTTTGGTTTCGAGGCCCGAAACGGCTCCCGATGAGTTTAGCGGAACATAAATTTCAAGTACTACACTGCTCAAATGCGTAAATATTATGTTACTGTCAAAAATTGGCACAAAATACGAAGGAGACCAATGGAAGTACTACTAGCAACCCACGATTTAACTACTCGCATGCGCGCAGTGGAGTAATAATGTCTTTCTTCCGCCCTCACGTCCACTCAATTTGCATGCGCTGTATTAATTGACCATCAATGAAGTGAACGACTTTACACGCGTCAAATTATCACATGGGGTGGATCTTGGTACAAAATTGCGTCCGCCCGTGTACCCGCGTGTGCGTGCGAGGGAATGAGTGCGTGCGTGGCGTGCGTGCACATCTTCGCTTCGTGCATGTACCGCCAGTATGGCTCAGGGAGGACGAGTACATTCTTCTGGAACCAGCAGCACGTCACTGTGATCAATCCACGCAAGGAGGTCGCGACAACGCCTCCACATGTGCCACGTGGCTTCATGAACTGTAAGAGAGACACTGTGTAGCGTGCCATTGGTATTCTAATTTACGTGTTTTGCACATACTCGAAGTACTAGTAAGGTACACGTGCATTGCACGCATCAGATTTTGCAACCAAATTATGAATAAATACCACACTATAGCATGTAAGCTCTGAGTCATATATGCCTGATGTAGCCCTTCGTTTAATTCTTATAGTTCATCTCATTCAAAATCAATTAGTTTTTATAAAAAAGCTAAGAACGCGGGAATAGGAAAAACATGGGATTATAGTGGAATGTCGTCTTGAATCCTACAGGATTGTACGAGTGTTTGATTGTGCATAGAAAAAACGCAGAATTCTTTCAAAGAGGTTTGAGTGGATGGGATGTTTCCTATGAAATCTAGTGCAAATGAATCATATGGAAAAATTCCTATGGTTTACAATCCTACGAATCAAACAACCAAGATAGGAAAAATTCCTAATGATTAGAATCCTCCAAAATTCCTTTGAGAATCCTTTGAATCAAAGAAGCCCTTAATCTATTTTATGATTCATGGAATTGTGCGTTGTAAAGCATAAAGTAAAAACAAATAATGGCAATTCAACTAGAAAAAAAGTTTGGGCAGTTATGATACGGAAGATTCTAGAACAAAAGAGAACCACTGTTGTTTTGAGGTTTGTGCATTATGCTTAAGTTCAACCATGGAGTCTGCTAGATTGTACATGTGGCAAAATCCGGTGGGGGGCTAGAAGATGGTGCGAGGGGCCGAGTGGAGGGAGACTATGAAGGAATGCACAAGTGCGAGATCGATATTTAGAGAGAGGGGGCGAACACGTGCGCTGTTGCGCGCAGTGGCGGAGCCATGAAAAATAAATGAGCTAGGGGGCCAAGCATTGCTAATCCTTTACGAGGAGGGTCAATTCATGAACTTAAACCATTTTTAGCAGCAATTGTCTAATGATCACATTCATATTAGCCTCGATATATAGTGATGTTAGGGGGGAGGGGGCAGGGCCCTTACTGCCCCCTGTCTTCGCCATTGTGCACGCGTCTGAGAGATGAAGCGGAAGGCATGGATGATGAGAGGGGGACGTTGGATATATAATTAATGTGGGTGTATTAGCTATATATGTTAATCCTATATAGAGAGGTATAGATTGATCGATGTGGACGTGGGAAAGAGGGTGAGACCTCACTGGATATATCGATTGATCGGTTTGTGTGGAAAACTATGAAAGACCTAGCTATATACACACATACATAGAGGAACATCGATCGTTGCGCATGCACGCGTGAGAGATAAAGAATGCCCGATATGATGGAGAGGGGGATGTGTGTGGGTGTGTGCCTTCATGGGAGACCGACCTGAAGAAAAAGATTGCATGCGTGCGATGGATAATGCCGACTGGTAGTGTGTGTGCATGCATGCACGAGAGAAAGTTAGTGGTACAATTATAAAGAGAAGACTACTGTGTGGGTGTAAAAGAATAGGTGAGGTCATAATCAATGTAAAGTTGAATTCAAATATTTGAATAAGAGATCCTGATGTTTGAAACCCATGCATGCATGAATATAACGGAGATCTGCGCGGTGTGGTTTGGAAACGAGCATGTTGTAATGTATACACATTGAACAAGGTCAGACTGATTTGAATTTGAGATACCGATGGCAGACATCATTTGGCCACGTCGCATCCGTGCATGGACACACTATTCTAATTGGAGATGATGGGCGGCTTTCGCATCACATATCTATATCTATACCCCTATATATATATTATATTTTATATTTTTTATATTGTGTGCGGGTAACTTTAACTTTGAAAGATGGTCGTTGGATGAGGCGAATCCGATGGTCCAAAGATGGCAAATTTGAGCACTACTGGCCGTTGGATATCATCTAGATTCCACCAGATTTCGCCACATGTATAATCTAGAAGACTCCATGGTTGAACTTAAGCATAATGCACAAACATCAAAACACAAGCACTTCTTATTTGTTCTAGAATCTTCCGTATCAGAATTGCCCAAATGTTTTTCTACATGATTTGCCATTATTTGTTTTTACTTTATGTCTTACGACGCACAATTCCATGAATCTTAAAATAGATTAGCTTTCTTATAAAAACTAGATGATTTTGAATGAAATGAACTATAAGAATTAAACGAACATCTACATCATGCATATATGACTCAAAGCTTGCATGCTATAATGTGGTATTTATTCATAATTTGGTTGCCAAATCTCATGCGTGCAATGCACGTGTACCTTACTCTAGTCTAAATGGTGTTTGTGTGTGTGTTGTGCGTGTTGAGGTGCAAATTGTCTTTTTTTGGGTACACGTTAAGCTTGTTCTTCCGAAATTTCAAGCCGCGCCTTGTTATGCCGAAAATTCAAGCTAGCGTCTCTGTCTATCGTGCTGCGAAACTCCCGCCTCTTCAACCCGCGCCTTGTTAGCCCGAAATATTTAAGATATATCTTTGTCTCGTTGTGCTCCGACAACTCCCTCCATCTCAACCCGCGCCTTGCTATTCCGAAATTACAACGCGCGCGAAAACTCCCACCTCCTGTGAAATCCCGACACGCGAAATGCCCGTGGTACCCCTGAACCGAAAGAACCGCCTCAAATCGGTGGGGGTACTTTCGTAACTTACCCCACATTTCGGACAAGCGCGTCTCTAAGCCATGGTTCCCCACTGCCATCCCATCCGCCCACCCATTCGTACACCGAGGCCGCGAAAACCCGCGACGAAACCCCACACCCTGCTCCGTCCGCCACCCAGCCGGAGCCTCTTCCCCGACGACGTCGTCCACAGCAACACCTCGACGTCCCTCATCCACCGTACCGGATGAGGATCCGTCGTCGATCTCATCGTCCCGCCGGTTCAGCCACCCCGTCCTCCACCTCCAAGGAGCTGCCCCGACGTTCCCCTCGTCTTTCGCGCCACCTCCATTCCCACACCGCCGTCTTCACCTGCACCACCGGAAGAGCATCATCATCACCGTTTCCTCGGATGAAGCTGCGGCCTAATCGGCGCCACCAAAGAGGTTGTACACTAATCGCCGCATTTTCTTCTTGATTCGATCTCACGGTGCTGCCGGCGCTCGGTCCCGAGCCGACACGGCGCGGCTCCATCCACGGCGGCGTCGCCGGCCACTTCCTCCACGGCGTCGCTCCCTCGGCGGCGACGTCCACATCAGTAGGAGCTGCTGCTGCTTTAGCTCTCGCTCGCGCTGCTGCTCTGCTCTTGCTCTCGGTCCCCTGCCTGGTCTGCTCTTGCTATTGCTCTTGCTCGCGCTGCTGCTCTCGCTCTTGCTCTTGCTTGCGATGCTGCTCCGATTTAGCTACACTTCAGTCGACTGAATCGACTTTTGGGTCAGTCGATTTTCAGGGGTGGGGGGGGCTCGCCGGGGTGAAGGAAGAACCAGCCGCAGCGGGGAGGGGGGCTCGCCGGAGAGGTACCCCACTATCTATCTTAGGGTTCAGGATGGGGGCGGTGGTCGCCGGCGGTGGCGGGGCGGTGGCGTGGGGATCGCCGGAGAAAAAGCTCGGCACGGGGGGCCTAGAGGGATGGCCGGGGCGGCGGCGGACCGGCGGTGGGGAGTGTTTTCGGGGCGGGCGGGGCGGCGCACCGCCGGCCGCGGGCGGCGGGGGCTGCTGTTTGGCCGGTGGTGGCTGGCGGCTCAGGGGGGTGGAGGTTGAAGATGAACCGCAGGCCCTTGATTTCGTATCCAACGGCTGCAAAATCGACTGACCAGAGATGAAAAAGTCAGTCGACCGACGTGTAGCCTCACCTTGCTAGTGCGTTCAGTTTCGACAGCAAAATTCAGTTTCGACAGCAAAATTCAGTTTCGACAGTTAAGTTCAGTTTCGAAGTTCAGTTAAATTCAGTTTCGACAGTTAAGTTCAGAGATGAGCGGCTGATGTATTTTACATCTAGCACTTTGTGGTTATGTATTTTACGTCATGTATTGGAGATGCTATTAGAATTCCACTCAGGTTAACGTTGTTCGTTGTCTCTCTTGTCCTGCTTCAGCCTCGGCGTCGTACAACTCACCGGAGCTGCTCCAACGACGAAACCCTCCATCACAGCGGAGCAGTACCTCGGGCTCCATCTCCAGACGCCTAAGATCTTCTTCCCCTCCTCCGACAGCCAAGTCAGCCGGAGCATCCTCACCGGCCAACCCAATCACGCTGAGATCGACATGGCTTCGCCAAAGAGGTTGTACACTTGTTGCATCTCTTTTTTACTCTACATGTTATATATATTGTCCACTGAGCACTCGTAGTAACGGGAAATACGATTATTTTATCCTACTATATGACAAGCAGTGAGGTACCAGGCAACTTAGCTATCCGTGATGGACTCTCTTGAACGCCATCATTATTTATCTCTGCGCGTTTGAGCTGTGCATTTGTCGATGGGCCTGGGAGTTGAGCTAGTATGGCAGTGGCCTGGGTCCAAAGTAATAGAAGTAGCACAAAAACATTTTTTAGTGTAGGATTTTCCTTGCTCAAGCCTGCCTACTAGAATCGCCAGTGCTTGAAAGGAAAAGTGAATGAAAAACATCGGAATTGGAAAGTTTCCTATGGTACTACTTTTCATGAATTTGGTGCAAAGGAATGGAGCAAAGGAAAACTGTAGGATTTGTTCCTTTAGTGTCTCCTTGAAAGAAAAACCGTAGGAATTCTAATTTCCACTTCTCCTCCTTTTCATATTCCTATTCATCAAGCACAAGACTAAGAGATAGTAGCATAATAGCATTATAACCGTACATTTTCTTGTGGTTTGACTTAATCTCACCATGCTTTTTTGCATCCTGTGATCTTCCAATTGTTGTGAATCAAACACCCAGATTGGCAGAAATCCTGTGTTTTTAAATTCTCTGTTTTGCACGTGCATTCCTATCCTATTCCTGTCTATTTCCTATCCCTGCATTGTTAGAATCCTCAAATTCAAACAAGCCCTTACTCAATTACTTCTGTTACAGATATGTGTCAAAGAAAACCTTGTGTGGTTTGTCCTGCTCCTGCGGCGCTGTGTTCCACCCCAGCTCAGCTGCTCCAACGACGGAAGGGTTCACCACAGCAGGGATCCGCTCTCCAGACTGTCTTTCGCCGCCTCAGATCTTCTTCCCCGCCGCCGGCAGCCACGGCAACTGCATTACCATCATCAACTGAGCAGATGACCTTGAGGACTACACGGGTCCGCAAGAGAGGTCGCACTCTTCCGTGTCTGCTTACGTTATGCGTCGCTTAATATGATGACATGCTACATTATCGTCGTGTTCACCTATTAGACTCCGAGTCAGGTCCAAACTAATGCTGAAACTTGAGTTTTTAAATGGTTGTGGGGTACATATTGGGGCAGCAATCAGTACTATCTGTCTACTATCTGGTTAATCTCCGGTGTCTACTATGAGTTTCATGTTGGGTGCAAACAAACATTAAAGGAGCCATTATCTGTATTTTTTAACTAAAGCTATTATCTGCCTGCTATCATTGGTTTTGGGTCTATCCACAGTTTGCTACCATCACTCTGGATTTGTGCATGCACTCCTTACATAATCTCACTATGTTTTATTCCTATGCATGCCAGTTATTGTACACAATGGAACTGATCATGTAGAGCAAAAGAGACGAGCCTTGCGTGGCAATAAAATTTCATGCAGACGTCGTTCCATGGTGGGCGCAAAGGCAGCCCCCCTCCACCCATTTCGGATCGTAATCAAGAGGAAGATAACTGTTCTGAGGGGGATTCAGAAGGAGAAGACCACTCCTATTTACCCCATGAGGTCTTCGCTCTAACTTGGCATGCTGATGTTGGTAATATCATGCATATGGTGCCTTGCATTGCTTACTGTATACATTAAAGATGTCATCTGCTTAGTTTAGACATGCTTTGTGTCAATGCCATCTGTTTAGTTTCTTTATCGTATATGTGAATCATGCAATGCCATCTTGTCTAGCCAGGCATCATATATGTGAATTTTGCAATGCCACCCTGGTTAGCCAGTCATCTTATATGTGAATTATATCATGCCATCATTTTTTTATTACGTGTTAAATTTGTCAACAATTTTAGTACATTCAATTACTCTTCCTGTGCATCAGCCATTCGGCACGGTCATGGAAAAATCTGGAGTGGAAACAAGGTCTTCAGAGCAGACAATGCTATCTGACGAAGCGCATGTCTTGCTGGTTACCGATAGCTCCTCAGAGGAGGATTCAGAGACAGATGACCAGTCATATTCCCCCCCCCCGAGGTGCATGCCCTAACTTGGCAGGGTTATGTTGCTCATATCGTGCGTATGGTATCTTGCATTGCTATGTCATTTGCTTAGTTTAGACATGCTTTGTGTGAATGCCACCTGTTTAGTGTCTAATTACCATATATGTGAATTATGCAATGCCATCTTGTTGCAAGACATTATATATGTGAATTATGCAATGTTATCTTGTTGCAAGGCATTATGTATGTGAATTATGCAATGCCATGCTGTTTAGGCAAGCGTCATATATGTGAATTATATCATGCCGTCCTTTTTTTGTATTTCTCATTGCTTTTGTCGACAATGTTTGTATATTCAACTGCTCTTCCTGTGCATCAGCCATTTGAATTGGTGATGGAGAAATCTGGAGTGAAAACAAGGTCTTCAGAGCAGACAATGCTACCTGCTGAAGCAGATATCTTGCTGGTTACAGATAGCTCTTCAGAGGAGGATTCAGAGGCAGATGACCAGTCCTATTATCCCCCTGAGGTGTATGCTCAAACTTGGCAGGGTTATATTACTCATATAATGCATATGTTGTATTGCAATGCTTAGTTTTTACATCATATACACAATATTGAATGCCATCTCCTTAGTTGACACATCATATATGCGATTGCCCTCTGCTCACTTCCTTAGTATATAAATCATATATTTGAATTATGTCATGCCATGATGTTTACATAGACAGCATGTATCTGAATTATGGCATGCCAACCCATTTTCTAAAGACATAATATAGTTATATCATCTCATCCTGTTTACATAGTCATCATATTTTAAATTATGTCATTCTATCCGTGAATTATATCATGCCATCATGTTTCCATCGACGGCATGTTTGTGATTTATGGCATGCCAACCACTTTAATAGACACATCGTATAGTTATATCATGTCATCCTGTTTACATAGTCATCATATTTTGAAGTATGTCATTCTATCCTGTTTAGTTAGCCATCATACATGTGAAATTGTGTCATGCTATCCTGTTTAATTAGCCATCATATATGTGAAATTATGTCCTGCTATTCTGTTTGCTTAGACAACATAAATGTGAATTATTTCATGCCCTGTTTTCTTCCCTACTATCCATTGCACCTGTCTATCTTACAATGTCTGTACATTCAATTACTTTTCTTGTTTATCAGCCATTTCAATTGGAGGGAGTGATGGCAGTATCTGTGGGAGTAAAAACACGGTCTTCAGAAAAGATCGTGCTACCTGTCGATGCAGATAGAACCACGGTTGTACTTGCCCAAGAACCAGCCCCACCACACATAACCCACACTCATGCAGATTGTACCCCTACCCAGTTGGACAGAGAACCAGCTACACCCCTTCTAACCCCAACCCCAGCAGATAGACACCCAGTTCCCGTTGACACAGCACCGTCTCCACCACAGAGCACCCAAACACGAGCAGTTAGTAAGGCAACTGCAGTGCCCAAATCACGAGGACCACCACTCCGAACCCGAAGTCAACGCTTAAAGCAGAAGAAGAATTGTTCTCAGGTCAGGTTCCGTAGCTATGGTTCATACTACTTTGCTCTTGCATCACTGTATTTACTGATACCAACTAATTTCAAATTTGAAGGATGCAATTGAAACTCCAATGGCGCAACAGGTATGTTTTAAACCTGTTTCTTCAACGTGTTTGGCTGTTTGCTGTTGTAACTTGCTCTATGTTGATTTCAGTTTCAATTGAATAAACAGTTATGTTCTCATGCCATGCACATTACAAGTGTTGTTATTGCTGTGTAGTTTCCCACACTTATATTCTGTCTATGCTGCTTTGTCTTAAATAGATATGATTCGAACTGTATCTATCTTGATTTGGCAACATAAACTAGAATGATATAGACCATACAGTGACCATACTACATAGATATATGTTTGTTTCATGCTGTTATCCTGTCCACCTTACTACTGAACTGGTTTACCAAAATGAGTTTCATATACTACATTGTAAACCTGAGATGTGTTTGTTTGTTTCTCTTTTAGAACGCGGATAAAATATTGGAGAAGAGTACCCTGTTATGCAATGGTAAAGGAAGTAATGCAGATAAGGTTCAAGATAGTGAGACATCCCTGTTGGTCTCCAAGAAAGCTGATAAAAACTATATTGAAGACACTGAGACAACCCCAAAGTCCTGTCTTGATGTAGTGTTCGAGTTACTGGCTACCACTGCTGGCACCAGCTCTTCGAACTCGTTGCCTGAATCAGTTCGGCTTCTTGAGTCTCAACTTCAAGTTGAAAGACATCGATCAGATGTTATGCGACAGGAAGCCGAAGGACTGAGGAAGTCCCTGCAGAATTCAGATGCATACTTTCTGGTGCAACAGCAAGCGCTGGAGGACTTAAGCGCCAAACAAGAGAAAGTTAATAAGCTTGCTAAGCATCTTGCCAGCATTATGGGTACCCAGGATATTGTTTCTTGAGCTCTTCTGAAGTGGTTTCAGTTCTGGACTTGTTTTGCTGCGGCGTTTATATGCTGCTGTGTTCCCTATATTTGCACTGGTGGCGAACTTTGATGCCCAGTGGATGTAATATGTGTAATAGCCGTGATAGCCTAGTGTAAGTTGCTTGCTTATTTATTTCCTTGTTGTCTTGTTTATTTGTTTGCTTGTAGTCAGTGCAGTTCTTTTTCTGCGGTTTGCTAGTGGCTGCAATAACCTATTTTTTAAAACTAGGCCACAATAACCATGGGCTAATATTTACTGTAGTGACACTGGGCCTCCTACGGGCCGTAGAAACAGTGGGCCTTCTACGGGCCGTATAAACAGTGGGCCTTCTACGGGCCGTAGAAACAGTGGGCCTTCTACGGGCCGTAGAAACAATGGGCCTTCTACGGGCCATAGAAACAATGGGCCTTCTACGGGCCGTATCATCAATGGGCCTTATACGGGCCGTATGATCGATTGGCCAAACATGGGCCAAACAGACCGCATTCTGGCCGTAAACGGGCTAGAGTTGGAATCGTCCGTTCATGGGCCGACCATAACGGGCCATCGTTAATAGGCCGTATTTGATGACGCTATGAAAACGGCCCAACGTATTAACGGACCACAAACGGGCCGACTGTAACGACGGGCTGAATTTGGCCCACAAGCAGAAAATGACAGTAACGGGCCGTAAGTAAACGAATGCTGGAAAATAGCCCAAGAATAAATGGGCTCTGAGAAGGCCGAAAGATAACATGGGCTGGAAACGGCCCAACGGAATAACGGGCCGTTAATGGGTATAAAGTGATACACTGTTCATTACGGGCCAGTTTCACCACGGGCCGTTAATGGGTGTAAAGTAATACACTGTTCATTACGGGCCAGTTTCAGCACGGGCCGTTAATAGGCCAAGAGTTACATAGGGCCTCATATGGGCCGAAAGACGTCATGGGCCATACATGGGCCAGAAGTGAAAACGGGCTGGAATCATATTGGATGGCCCAGATGACGCTACTGGGCCTAATTCGAATAGGGCGTAACGGGCCTTGGGTTAGCGGGCTGTAAATGGGCTATATGCGAACAGGCCGTTAACAGGCTTTCCATGGGCCGGCCCGCCAGCTTTTGACCAAGTCAAACGGGCCGGCCTTTTCACAGGAATGGGCCACTGTTGGGCCGTGCCACGTGTCGACGTATCATAGGCGCCTTCTGTCCAATGAGTGGATGACATCTGTCCCAGCGATGAGCCGACACGTGTTTCCTCCAGCCAATGATGATTTTACACGTGGAAAATCCCCATTGGTCGGGGCTGTTAACGGGTTATCGGATCCAAAACCCGACCCGATAGCTTAACGGTGTTCCGTTACGGTGGATGCCACGTGTCGGTCACCCTTGACGAAAGCACTTCTGTGACGCGCGATTTATCGTCATGGAAGTGGACACTTCCGTGATGATAATTTTGGTAATGTCATGGAACACTTCTACGACAGCACAGGTATGACTATCTTAATTTGTCATGGATGTACATGCATGACAAAAAACGCGACCTACTGTGACAAACACGTATCATCACGGAAGTGTATTTTTTTTGTAGTGAGAAAGCAAATTATAGCCAAGAGATTCAACGAGCATGGAATTTTGTATGGAGCTATCATGTGAGATGGCCACCTTACCAAGGCCAACCACCTTACCCTTTGAGTTTTCACCGGAAGTGACATAGTTTCGAGGGCCGTCGTTTTCAGCAAGCTCACGAAACATATCCTTGTCTCCGGTCATGTGATCGGTACATCCACTATCAAGGACCACTACTAGGGAAAACCCTAGTAGTAGCGCGGGTTTTGAGGCTATCAGCAGCGTGGGTAGCCGCGCTACTACTACGGCACTACAGCTAACTGTTAGTAGTAGTGTTGTCTGTACCCGCGCTACTATTATGGACTATATCAGCAGCACTTTTCGGGAACGCGCTACTATTAATTAGCTGTAGCGCTCTCCTAACCCCGCGCCACTGCTGTATCTTTCATCATTTTCCCCCACGTCCTACCCCGTTTCAGTTTCAATAAACTGCAATTTCCAGATACTAGGTACTACTAGATATTAATATCATAAAGCATTATTGGTACTAGGTAGCACTAGATAACAATTTCATATATAGTCAACATGCATCCTCAAGCAGTACTAGGTAGTCTTATAGCCACACATATATAGCAGTTTTACTAGGTATATATAGTCATACAGCCACAGACACTTATGTAGTTCTAGATGATATCGATGACGATCATCATCCTCAAGCCTGGGCAGTGGGTGTTCCTGATAGTAATTAGGATGGCCTGTCCAACACGAAGATTCTTGCCAAGGAGGTATCTCTTCCACCCAAACGAGTTTAAGTGTGTGCGACCGTCCGTGTCCATGCGGTAAGTACAGGTGGTGACGGAGCCCCTTGCGGTAAGGAGTAGTCCAGCTGTGCCTTCTTCATCACGCTCGATACCACAACTCACAGATAGGCTCTTTGGCAATTTCTGAATAAGAAAAACATATCAATTAATAAATAGCCTCGCACATACTTTTGCAAATATATTTCTATTAAGTATAGATTTCTACACTATCAAAAGACACAGTACTACACATTTGTACTAAGCATGAATTCTACTAATAAGTATATATGGATTATCTACACTATTAATAGTTCCTTGGATTCTACACTAATAAGCATGTGATCGGACTCTACACAAAAGCATATCATCGACTAGATTCCACACAGCATATCATTGGACTCTACACTAAGCATATCATCGGATAATTTCATTTGTAAGGATAACAATAAAGCATATATATCATCAAATTACTACAGTTAGTATAACATACCATATCATGCCGATCGACCATGGTACTTGTCAGGCGGGTCACGAATGGCACCCCGACAAAGTCATGACGTGGTGGAATTATGTCCCATAGGTTGCACACCTCCTCCTCGCTCAGCCTCATTCTTTGAGCTACGATGGCTTCATGAAGTGGGTCCTCATCATCTTCATCGAGTGGGTCCTCATCATCTTCATCATCTTCCACCAGGTTGATATAAATGACAGCCAACTTGGGTCTTTCTGCTATGAAGGAGAAGCTGATCAACTCACCACCAGTAAGACGCGTGCGGTCAAGGAAACGGGCCCATCCATCTCCTCCAATCTGCGACATATTGTGTCCTTTCTTGACCTCCATAGTGTAGGGCCCCCCAGGAGCCTCCAAGGTCACAGTGTCTCCTGTCATCTTGTTGAATTTCAACCTCACATTGCATGGGACGATCTGTGTAAAAAAAGCAAAACGACACAATGTTGTAATGCCAACACTAAAAACAAAATAGTTGTTACATTTCATATAATTTCTTACCGCCGCATGACGAAAACTCGGCTGGAAGTAGATGCCGAACAGCTTGCCAGTTGCAAGGCTGCTGGCGCACCTTGACTTGCATAGTCGACATGGTGGTGGTGGTGGTGGCGCCATTTTCCTAAAACAATATGAGCAAAGGATTAACGATCCACTTCACAGGAAAGAAAAATAGTAGCATGTGATATTTTTGGTTCTTCTTCAGTTATATTTCATAGTGGAACCCGATCCCAAAAAGTAAACAACAAGCTCTCAATTAACTTACTAACACCTTCTATAATAGAACCAACAGCTAGCAGGCAAATGCCAAATCATACAACAAGACTCACAGCCAACAAGTTCTCAATTAGCTTACTAACACCTTCTAGAATAGAACCAACAGCTAGCAGGCAAATGCCAAATCTTGTGTATATATCACCGATATCTCTAGATGAAGAGATTCTTCCAAGAGAAGCAATTTGATGGACAATTATAATCCTAAGATCTAGTAACATATAAGATGACAAGGTACCACCTACCAAAGCATTTCAGTGGCACCTATTGCCGAAAAAACTTTTCACAAATATCTACCAAATCAGGGTACCACCTACCAAGTCATTTCATCTAATTTGGCCCCTATTGCCTAAGATATCTGATTAAAAAACAAGTGGCAAATTTAGTTGGGATTAACTTAGCACTTGCAAACCAAATACTTGTATCAAAACAAATGTCTACCAGATCACGGTATCACCTACCAAAGCATTTCAACTAAATTGGCACCTACATTTTGCCAAAAAATAACTTATTACAGAAAAACAAAAGCATCTAGCTATCCATGTAGAGAAAAAATAACAATAAAAGGGTGCATTTCTTTCCAAGCATCTAGCTAGGCGTGCCAAATCTTCAGAGGTATCAACTAGCGTACTAAATCAACTAAATCAACTAGCCTACTAAATCAACATGTTGTATATGAACTAAATCAACTAGCCTACTAAATCAGCTAAACCATATCAACTAAATCAACTAAATCATATCAACTAAATCAACTAAAATGTTCTAAATCAACTAAATCAACTAGCCTACTAAATCAACTAAATCATATCAACTAAATCAAAATGTTGCATATGAACTAGCCTACTAAATCAAAATGTAGTAGGAAGGAGGGGTTGTGGATGGAGGAGGGAGGAGGGAGAAGGAGGCCGACTGGAGGAGGGAGGAGAGAGTAGGACGGAGGAGGAAGGCGGAGCGAAGAGGGGGCGGCCGGCGGCGAACGGAGGAGTGCAGGGAAGACGGAGGAGGAGGGCGGCCGGCGAAGATTACCGAGTCCAGCAAGGAGGAGGAGGTGACGGTAGTGCAGAGGGAGGAGGGGTAGGCGACGACGGCCGGCGGAGGAGGACCGGCGCTGGGGGTTGAGGGGGGAGATCGAGTGAGTGTGAGTGTGAGTGGATCGGAGAGAGGAGAGTGAGGGCTGGAAGATAGAATGGCTTAGCAGTAGCGCGCTATAGGGAAAGTCGCTACTGCTAAACGACCTAGGAGTAGCGCCTTTCAGTCACAACGCGCTACTGCTATGTGTCGGCGTGTAAAAATAAACATCAAAAATACATTGATCATCAATGATCTTTTTGTGTACAATCTGATTTGTCAACATGAGTCCTCACCGGTTTAGAAACCGGTGAAGACTCATATTGAGGCCATAAATTCTACACATAGAGTTCAATGAAGACCAAGTGATTGTGATAGTTTGAGAAGTAACATATTTAAGGTGGTAGAAACCCTCTTTGCGGAGCGAGTTGGGACTAAATTTTTGTAGTAAACTTAGCAGTAGCGAGTATTAAGGGAATGCGCTACTGCTATGACTCGTATTAACGCGCTGCTGCTAGAACTAGCTTCGCGGCGGGGTCGTGGCAATTATAGCAGTAGCGCGGCTTACAGCAGGCGCGCTACTGCTACATTTATTTCAGCAGCGCGTTTTGTGGGCGCGCACTACTGCTACGTAGCAGCAGCGCCTTATTTTAAAGCACGCTGCTGGTAAGATTCTGTGTATAGGCTTTTCCCTAGTAGTGGACCCATTCCTTTCCTCCAGCCATGTAGCCGCGAAGATTAGCCATAAGACCAAAGTGTCTCATAGACTCGTCGATATCAAAGTCACTATCATCATCCTCATCACAGTATCCATGTTCAACATCGTCTTGTGATTGATCATTTCCTAGAGAGAGTGATTCATTAGAAATATGATCATGACAATGTTCATCTCTATGAATTCTAATGACTTCGGAGATGATGTTGCTAATGATTCCAACATCTCCTTTGGCACTCATAAGGTCACGAAGCTCAAATAGACAATCGCCAAACTTAGGATCATTAGGACTCATCTTATTCAAAGCAATAGACTTGTGAAGAATCTCATCTAAGTTTTTCAAGAAATAGTTTGGAAATCATTCCTCAAGAAATCTCCATATGGTGTAAGCACAATCAAAAGCAATCAAGTTTCTAGGTAATCCTCTAGTGATAAGATTGACAGTTCTAAGATTACGGATTATGTTAATAGACTCATCAGGGGTAGAATGCAAGGGGTCAACAAGGCACGCACAAGGGGTAGTAATGTACTTGTTCAAGTGATATTCATTAAAAATCTCAAGCATCTCATTTTTTCACTCATGAAAAAAACTCTCCATCAAGTATAGGCACTCTATGTCTAAGACTCCCCAACGTAGACTCATTCATCTTCCTCCAATGGTGACTAAACCAAAGCAATGGAGACCAAAGCTCTGATAACAATTGAAAGGACCGAGAAGAGGTGTCTAGAGGGGGAGGATTAGACCCTCAACAAAGAAAAGTAACAATTTTTAAAATCTTCAAGTTAAGGTGGAGTTTTAGCACAAGTTTCAACATTCACAATACATTTCAAGCAAGCATGGCAAGAGTATATGAGCAGCGGAAAGTAAAGCATGCAATTTGCAAGAAATTAAAGGGATGGGATTGGAGTGTGCAAATGCAATTGGAGACACGGAGATTTTTGGCGTGGTTTCGATAGGTGGTGCTATCGTACATCCACGTTGATGGAGACTTCAACCCACGAAGGGTAACGATTGCGCGAGTCCACGGAGGGCTCCACCCACGAAGGGTCCACGAAGAAGCAACCTTGTCTATCCCACCATGGCCATCGCCCGCGAAGGACTTGCCTCACTAGGGTAGATCTCCATGAAGTAGGCGATCTCCTTGCCCGTACAAACTCCTTGGTTCAACTCCACGATCTTAACAGAGGCTCCCAAGTGACACCTAACCAATCTAGGAGACACCACTCTCCAAAAGTTAATAGATGGTGTGTTGATGATGAACTCCTTGCTTTTGTGCTTCAAATGATAGTCTCCCCAATACTCAACTCTCTCACACAGATTTGGATTGGTGGAAAGATGATTTGAGTGGAAAGCAACTTGGGGAAGGCTAGAGATAAGGATTCTTGTGGTTGGATTGGAATATCTTGCTCTCAACGCATGAGTGGGTGGTTCTCTCTCAGAAAATGAATGTTGGAAGTGTAGGCACGTTCTGATGGCTTTCTCCACGAATGAAGGATGGGTGGAGGGGTATATATAGCCTCCACACAAAATCTAGCCGTTACACACAATTCACCAAACTCGGTGGGACCGGATTGAGAAACTCGGTCAGACCAATATGGTTCAAAATGTGAACGTTAGAGTTTTCGGTGGGACTGATATGATCAACTCGGTGGGGCCGATGTTCTAGGGTTAGGGTAAAACCTCAACTCGGTTTGACCGATTACACAAACTCGGTGGGACTGATTTTGGTAATGAGCAAACAGAGATTTGGTCAAGCAAACTCGGTGGGACCGAAGTAATTGTAACAAGCAACTGAGAGTTCGCAAGTCCATCTCGGTGAGACCGAGATCCCATCGGTGAGACCGAACTGATTGGGGTTTCTGGGAGTGGCTGTGTCAAGTGAACTCGGTGGCGCCAGATAGATCAAATCGGTGGGGCCGAATTTGACTCTTGGTTTAGGACATATGTGGAATGAGAAAGTGGTTGAGGGCTTTGGAGCATATCACTAAGCACTTTGAGCAAGCAAGCCCTTAAGCAACACCTCATCCCCTTTTAATAGTATTGGCTTTCCTATGGACTCAGTGTGATCTTGGATCACTAAAATGAAAATGTAGAGTCTTGAGCTTTTGCCAATCTTCTGTCCTTAGCATCTTGAAGGGGTTCCACATCCTCTTTTTCATGCCACTCCACTATTGAACTCATCTGAAATATACTAGATAAAAGTATTAGTCCAACAAGAGATATGTTGACATTAATTACCAAAATCACCCAGGGAGCACTTGTGCTTTCAGTACTATGAGGTTTTGATACAAAGGTTGAACACAGGAGATGAACTAGGGTTTGAGATGAGATGGTGTTGTTGAAGATGTTGATGAAGATGTTGATGAAGATTGGCCTCCCAAAAATGAGAGGGTTGTTGGTGATGGCGATGGCTTCGATTTCCCCTCCCGGAGGGAAGTCCCCCCCCGGCAAAATCGCTCCGCCGGAGGGCAAAAGTGCTCCTGCCCAAGTTCCGCCTCGAGACGGCGGCGCTCCGTCCCAAAAGTCCTTCCCTTGTTTTTTCTAGGTCAAAAGACCTTATGTACCAGAAGATGGTCAGCAGAGTGGGACAGGTAGCCCACTACCCACTAGGCCGCGCCTGGAGGGAGTGGCGCACCCTGGTGCCTAGTGGGCACCTAGGTGGCCCCCTCTGGTATTTAGTTATTCTAATATTTTTTATATATTCCAAAATAATTCTCCGTGAAATTTCAGCTTATTTGGAGATGTGCAGAATAGGTATTTGTGACATGGCTTTTCCAGGTCCAGAATTCCAGCTACTGGCATTCTCCCTCTTTGTGTAAACCTTGCATAAGAGAAAAGGCATTAACTACTCCATAAAGTGTTATAATGAATAAAAACACTATAAATAACAGTAGGAAAACATGATGCAAAATGGACGTATCAACTCCCCCAAGCTTAGACCTCGCTTGTCCTCAAGCGAAAGCCGATATCGAAAATCATGTCCACATGTTTAGAGAGAGAGGTGTCGATAAAATCAAAATACGGACATAGTAGCATCATGCTTATTATTATAACAACAATAAACTTTATCATAAAACTTCTTATGAGCAAGTAACAATTCATCACAATGTCGAAGTATAAAGCATAAACCTTATTGAAAACTAGCAAACTATGTTCTTAGTCAACTTTGCAATTGCAATCCATCATATTTTCAGGAAGGGTCTTGTATCGGAGCCTTTTGCCAAGTCCACATACTCAACCACCATTTAGTATTCTATGATTGCTAACACTCACATCATATTGATGTCTACTACGCAACTTTATTCTTATAGACACGTGTTGGGCCTCCAAGCGCGGAGTTTTGTAGGATGGTAGCAATTTTCCCTCAAGTGGATGACCTAAGGTTTATCAATCCATGGGAGACATAGGATGAAGATAGTCTCTCTCAAACAACCCTGCAACCAAATAACAAAGAGTCTCTTGTGTCCCCAACACACCAAATACAATGGTAATTTTTATAGGTGCACTAGTTCGGCAAAGAGATGGAAATAAAAGTGTAGTAATGATAGTAGATATTGATTTTTGTAATAGGAACAATAAAAACAGCAAGGTAGCAAGTAACAAAAGTGAGCACAAACGGTATTGCAATGCTTGAAAAGGAGGCCTAGGGTCCGTACTTTCACTAGTGCAATCTCTCAACAATGCTAATATAATTGGATCATATAACCATCCCTCAAAGTGAGATGAAGAATCACTCCAAAGTTCCTATCTAGCAAAGAACATAAGAAGAAATTGTTTGTAGGGTACGAAACCACCTCGAAGCTATTCTTTCCGATCGATCTATCCAAGAGTTCATACTAAAATAACACCAAATAATTTCAGATTCATAATACTCAATCCAACACAAAGAACCTCAAAGAGTTCCCCAAGATTTCTACCGGAGAAACAAGGACAAAAACGTAAATCAACCCCTATGCATAGATTACCCCACTGTCACCTCGTGAATCCGCGAGTTGAGTGCCAAAACACATATCAAGTGAATCAATAAAATACCCCATTGTCACCATGGGTATTCATATGCAAGACATATATCAAGTGCTCTCAAATCCGTAAAAGTATTCAATCCGATAAAACAAAATCTCAAAGGGAAAATTCAATTCACAACAAGATAGAGAGGGGAAAACACCATATGATCTGACTATATTAACAAAGCCCGCGATACATCAAGATCGTGACATCTCAAGAACACAAGGGAGAGAGAGAGAGATTAAACACATAGCTACTGGTACAAACCCTCGGCCCCGAGGGTGGACTACTCCCTCCTCATCATGGTGGCCGCCAGGATGATGAAGATGGCCACCCGTGATGATTCCCCCCTCCGGCAGGGTGCCGGAACGGGGTCTAGATTGGTTTCTCGTGGCTACAGAGGCTTGTGGCGGTGGAACTTCTAATATAGGGTCTCCGCGAGGGTTTTTGGAATATTTGGGAATTTATAGGGTGAAGAGGGGGTGCGGGAGGCCACCGAGGTGGACACAACCCACCAGGGCACGCCTGGGAGCCCAGGCGTGCCCTGGTGGGTTGTGTCCCCCTCGGGGCACCCCCCAGGTGCTGCTTTGTCCCATTGGATGTCTTCTGGTCCATAAAAAATCCACAAAAAGTTTCACTGCGTTTGGACTCCGTTTGGCATTGATTTTCTGCGATGTAAAAAACAAGCAAAAAAACAGCAACTAGCGCTGGGCACTATGTCAATAGGTTAGTCCCAAAAATGATATAAAGTTGCTATAAAATGATTGTAAAACATCCAAGAATGATAATATAAAAGCATGAATACTTCATAAATTATAGATGCGTTGGAGACGTATCAGTATCCCCAAGCTTAATTCCTACTCGTCCTCGAGTAGGTAAATGATAAAAGAAATAATTTATGAAGTGTGAATGCTAGCGAAGTGCATAAGTTTGATCTATGATAATTTAAATCACTTTTCCTAGCATCATAACAGCAATACTTTCTTATAAAACTCATCATGACAAAGTAGGACTCTTGAAACTCAACAACCTATATTCTTAGTCACCAAACAATTGCAATTCAACTTATTCAACAGAGTCTAAGTAAGAGCTCCACATACGAAACCATCATATAGTGTTCTGTGATTGTTGACACTCACCTCATACACATGAGCAAAACGTTTAAACCGGACACATAGAAAGATAGGGGCTTATAATTTCGCCTCACAACGTATTCACCTCAAGGGTGATGTCAACAATAATAACTCATGCTACCCATATCCAACTGGATATATGTGCCTAGATCTTTCCTCACCACATGATGCTTGCCAAAAGAGAAAAATAAAAAGGAATAGAGAGAAAAACTTTGACTCTTGCATGAAAGTAAATACATAAAAGTAAAAGGTAGGCCCTTCGCAGAGGGAAGCAGAGGTTGCCATGCGCTTTTTGTTTGTATGCTCAATCCCTTAGTGCAACAGAACATCACATTATATCGCCCCTTATGATAGCAACCTTTATTATGTAGTTTGTCGCTTTTATTCTTTGCCATCACAAGTTCGTACAATGCTCAATTTTCTCTTACACTAAACGATCTAACACTTTAGAAGCAATTTTTATTGCCTTATTGCACCGATGACAACTTACTTGAAGGATCTTACTCAATCCATAGGTAGGTATGGTGGACTCTTGAAAATAAGATTTGGGTTTAAGGGTTTTCGGATGCACAAGTAGTATCTCTACTTGGGGCGGAATTTTCGGCTAGCAAAGATGGGGGGCAAGCACCACATGTTGAAGGATCTATGACAACATAACTTCTATATGAATATGAACAAACATAAATCATTATGTTGTCGTCCTTGTCCAACGTCAACAATTTTGGCACATAATATTTGATGGGGGATCACAATCACAAAATATTTCCAAGACAGTGTATTTGCATGTGAAAGTTCTCTTCCTTATAGTAATCATTCAGGAATTGCTTATATGACCAATATTGTGATTGTCAAGTTTCAAAAGATTTCACTTTCTAAACCCAATGTGAAGCTACCACAAGGCATGATATGAACTTACAATTTCAACTTCATGATATTCAATTCATTCAACAATTTACTCATAGGATATAAGTGTAGCACTAGAGTAAATGACAAACTACTCCAAAAAAGATATAAGTGAAGATCAAGCGAGTAGTTAGAATGGGTAGCTATTTGAGGACTCTCTTTTATTTAAAACTTTCAGATCTAAGTATTTTATTAAAACAGCAAGCAAAACAAAACAAAATGACAATCCAAGAATAGCACAACTCATGTGAAGAAGCAAAAACTTAGGCTCAACCCATACTAACCGATAATTGTTGAAGAAAGGTGGGATGCCTACCGGGGCATCCCCAAGCTTAGATGCTTGAAAATTCTTGAAATATTAACTTGGGATGCCTTGGGCATCCCCAAGCTTGAACTTTTGTGTCTCCTTAATTCCTCTCATATCACGGTTTCCCTAAATCTCAAAAACTTCACACACACAAAACTCAACAAGAACTCGTGAGGTAAGTTAGTATAAATCAATGCAAAACCTTATCAATCTCTACTGTAGCAAATCACTAAAATTATAATTTAACATTGCATACTAAATGGCTGTAGCGATCCGACCTCAGACGGTCAAATCTCTGTGCTCAGTGTCATCCCAGGATCGATAATGCTGACACACACAGTACTTGAATGGATTTATAATAGAGTAGCAATCACACACTTATTACATCCATAGTCTCAAGAGAGAACTTATTACAATAAATATGGCTTAAGGCCATCTAAATAAGATAACAACGGAAGGCTTGGAAGATAAAGTGAGTCCATCAACTCCAACGGCATAGCTGAGTGCACGACAAACGACCTAGCGCACCTTACTCTTCGTCTGAAAAGTCTGCAACATGATATGTTGCAGCCCGAAAATGGGTCAGCACATGGAATATGCTGGCAATGTAACACAGTAGAGCAATGAACATGTAAAAGCTATCACTACATGCATATATGGCTGGTGGAGGCTCTATGGTTATGACATTTTGCGAAAAGCCAATTTTTCCCTATAGCAAAGGAATATATTTTATTTAACTATCATGGTAGTTTAAACATTGAGAAGGTTCCTCCAACTCAGTCCCAATTAAAAGTAATTATCAACCCAACAAATTAGTTTAGAGTGATGAGATCAAATCAATAATTCAAGTACCAGATACTCAAGATGTCCATAACCGGGGACATGGCTAACCATGATTAGTTTGTACACTCTACAGAGGTTTGCGCACTTCTCCCCACAAGACTCGATCTCCTCCGTTGGATTTCTCGCATTACATGGTGTTTGAGAAACGGATGACCGAGACACAGTCTTTCAAAAACATTAACTCTAACCCTGGGTAGACAGTACCAACCTACATCCCCTACATCTGCTAGCCTACCACTGGATGAGGTCATGCAACATACTCAACTATGCTAGAGCCCATAATAGCTTGTGGCTGCACATGGAAGTTTCTAGCATGAATAATCTTATGATCCCTTTGAGCCTGGGTGGCGAGCCGTAGGATGATCACATGGGTCCTCCGGGATATCCTAGGACAACACTGGATTCTCCAGGTGCTCGCAACCAATCCACCCAGATGTGTATTTAAGTAGCCACCTTAAGTTAACCATTAATTAATAATCTCACATCGGTCATGGATACACTCAAACCCAATCCACGTCTACGAGCATAGCATGGCAATATAAGCATAACGTAGAAGTAACTCCCAAGGGTTCGGTAATAAAAGGGCAATAGGTTCTACCTCATAATCTACTTCCCGAAACCCACAAGTTAATCACGTCCTAATCATGCAATGTTTGAGGATTGTATCTAATGCATAAAACTGGGTATGAGAAGAGTATGATCAATGTGTTACTTGCCTTGCTGATGATCCGCAAACCCTAGAGACTCATAGTAGCATGCTTCGCACTCCAGGAATTCTATCGCAAACAAACAATAGCATACCTAAGCAATCAAGCAAAGATGCATGGGTAAAACTCGAATAAGAAGATCGAATCTGAAAACTCGACTGAAGAGATTCGATCTGCAAAAAGAATCAATCGATTCGGAGCTACGGAACTGAAACTACGGTCAAAAGAACTTCGAAATCAAATCTGCTTGAAACCAAATTTTAAATTGTCAAAAACCTTTTTCAAGTTGTTTAAACAGAAAGAGGTGCCCGAGACGAAGATTTTGGCGTTGGTTTCACTAGATTTGGGCAAACGGTTAAGAAACGGCGAAGGTTTGAAGATCAGGGGCTAATCTGCGATAAAAATAATCACGGATAGGTCCCTAGCAGAAAAAGAAAATAAATAGAAAAGACTAACGAACGAATGTTCGCTGTCTGACCCTAACCGGCGAAAAGCGTTCCCAAAAACGAACGAACGGACGAACGTCCGCTAAATAACTAAACCGAGAAAAACCGAACCGATAAAATAAAAAAACGCATCTATGGTTTCTAAAAAACCGATCAGTTTTTGCCTAAACTGAAAAAAAACCGGCGGACGAGATCCGGCGAACGGGGCGGCTCCGGCGGGCTAGCGCGGCAGTGGCACGCGGCGCGAGGCGGCACGGGGCGGGGCGGTGCGCTGCGAGCGGAGGCGAGCGCGCGAGGCGGCTCGGCGGCGGGGATGCAGCGGCGGCGGCGCTCGGGAGGCGAGGCAGCTCGGCGAGGGCAGGCGGCAGCGGCGGCTTGGGGCTCCAGGGGGGCCCCGGGTCTGCTCATAAAGGGGGGGCGAGGTGGCGTGCAGGAGGGGGCGGCGAGGCGTGGCGGCGTCGGTGCTCGGGAGGCGGGGCGGCTCGGCGAGGGCAGGCGGCGGCGGCTTGGGGCTCCAGGGGGGCCCGGGTCTGCTTATAAAGGGGGGGCAAGGTGGCGTGTGGGAGGGGGCGGCGAGGCGCGGCGGCGTCGGACTCCCTCGAGGAGTGCGGCTCGGGGACGACGATGGCAGCGGCGCCGGAGTGGGCCGGCTGGGCTTCGGCCCAGTCGGTCCGAAACTTAAAAAAACAGATTCCGCTGAGAAAAAAAATCCTAAAAAAATAAAAATCTAAAAATGCCAAAACAAATTTTCACCGTCTGAATAAAATAGTTAGAACAAAGTGCACTTTTTCTTGGCCTAAAAATGCAATTTTGAAAAATGCATATTTTTCTAATTCGAATTAAAATAGCAATAAAATCCAAAATAAATTATTTATTTGATTTTAACATTTTTCCTCCAATATTTCATTTATTTTGGAGAAGTCATATTATCTCCTCTCATATATTTTAATTTGAAATATTTTTGGAGAGAAAAATAATTAAAACCAAAATGATCCTTGTTTCGATATTTGAGAAAATTGAAATATGAAAACGGTGAAATCCCCAACTCTCTCCGTGGGTCCTTGAGTTGCTTAGAATTTCGAGGATCGTAAAACAAAATGCAATAAAATATGATATGCATGGATGACCTATGCATAACATTCCAATTTGAAAATTTGGGATGTTACAAACCTACCCCCCTTAAGATGAATCTCGTCCGCGAGGTTCGGGTTGGCTAGAAACTAGGTGTGGGTGGTCTTTCCCTAGATCATCCTCTCGTTCCCAGGTGGCTTCATCCTCGGTATGGTGGCTCCACTGAACTTTCCAAAACTTGATAACCTTGCTGCGTGTGACTCGGCTGGCAAACTCGAGAATCTTGACAGGTTTCTCCTCATAGGTCAGATCACTGTCCAACTGAATCGCTTACGGGGGCACTGTATCTCTCACAGGTATATCGGTCATCTCTGCATGGCACTTCTTTAACTGGGAAACGTGAAACACATCATGAACTCCTGACAATCCTTCGGGTAACTCCAACTTGTAGGCCACTTCTCCCATACGTTCCAAAACTCGGTATGGTCCTACAAATCTCGGGGCTAACTTCCCTTAACTCCAAATCGTTTAACTCCTCGCAGAGGTGACACACAAAGATATGCTCTGTCTCCGATTTCATAGACTACCTCCTTGCGTTTCGAGTCTGCATAACTGTTCTGCCTGGACTGAGCTACCTTCAGTCTGTCGCGAATCAACTTAACCTTCTCTTCGAACTCCTTGATCAAATCTGGTCCAAACAACTGACGGTCTCCAACTTCATCCCACATTAACGGTGTTCTGCACCTTCTTCCATACAGGGCTTCGAAAGGGGCCATCTTCAAACTGGCCTGGTAGCTATTGTTGTATGAGAACTCCGCATAGGGAAAATTATCATCCCAACTAGATCCATAATCTAGCGCACAAGCTCTCAACATGTCCTCCAGAATCTGATTGACTCTCTCGGTCTGTCCATTTGTCTGTAGATGAAAGGCTGTACTGAACTCTAGCCCGGTACCCAAAGTCTGGTGCAGCTGGTGCCAAAACTTTGAAGTAAACTGTGTCCCTCTATCTGATACGATGGTCCTCGGAACTCTGTGCAGACATACGATCCTTGTCATATATATCTTGGCCAACTTCGCACTTGTATAGGTGGTTTTCACTGGGATAAAGTGAGCCACTTTGGTCAAACGGTCCACTACTACCCAAATAGAATCATATCCCGATCGGGTCCTGGGTAATCCAGTGATAATGTCCATGCCAAGCTTGTCCCACTTCCATTCGGGTATCGGCATAGGCTGCAGTAGTCCTGCTGGCTTCTGATGCTCTGCCTTCACTCTCTGACATACATCACATACGGCTACATACTCGGCAATATCCTTCTTCATACCAGTCCACCCGAAACGCTCCTTCAAATCCAAATACATCTTGGTGTTTCCGGGGTGTATCGAGTATGGCGAGTCATGAGCTTCCTGAAGTATCAACTTCCTGATCTCTGCATTATTGGGCACATAAACACGGTCCTCGAACCACAAGGTGTTGTTCTCATCTTCACGAAAACCTTTGGCCTTTCCTTTGCTCATTCTCTCCTTTATTTCGGCAATTTCCTTGTCATCCTTCTGAGCTTCTCAAAATTTTCCCAATAATGTTGACTGAACCTCCAATGATGCAACAAAACCTCTAGGAACTATCTCCAAACGAAGCTCACTGAGATCCTCGGCTAACTCCTTTGGCAAACCTCCACTTACGAGGGTATTGGCATAACTCTTCCGGCTCAGAGCGTATGCTACGACATGGCCTTGCTTGGATGATAGTGCAACTTCATATCATAATCCTTTATGAGCTCCAACCATCTCCTTTGCTTGAGATTTAGCTCCTTCTGCGTGAAAATGTACTTCAAACTCTTATGATCTGTGTACACATCACAACGGTTTCCAATAAGAAAATGTCTCCAGGTCTTGATCGCATGCACTACGACTGCTAACTCCAAATCATGCGTGGCATAATTCAACTCATGCGGTCGAAGTTGTCGTGAGGCATATGAAACAACTCTCCCATCCTACATAAGCACACCTCCAAGTCCTAAGCGAGAAGCGTCGCAATACACTTGGAAATCTTTGCGTATATCTGGCAGAATCAGCACTGGGGCTGTAACCAAACGTTTCTTCAACTCCTGGAAACTTGCCTCACATTCATCAGTCCAGTTGAATTTGGTGTCCTTCTTCAACAACTCTGTCATAGGCTTCGCAATCTTGGAAAAATTCTCAATGAATCTCCGATAGTACCCCGCGAGTCCTAGAAAACTGCGGATCTCTCCTACTGAGGTGGGTGCCATCCACTCAGTGACTGATTGAACCATGGTGGGGTCTACTTCTATACCTTCTCCTGATATAACATGGCCAAGAAATCCAACTTCCTTCAACCAAAACTCACACTTGCTGAACTTGGCATACAACTGATGTTCCCTGAGCTTCTCGAGAACTAAACGCAAGTGTTCCTTGTGCTCCTCTTTGTTCTTCAAGTATACCAAAATATCGTCAATGAACACCACAACAAACTTATCCAAGAACTCCATGAACACCTTATTCATCATACTCATAAAATAGGCAGGGGCGTTTGTCAATCCAAATGACATAACCGTATACTCATATAACCCGTACCTCGTGGTGAAAGCTGTCTTAGGTATATCCTGTTCTCGAATCTTCAGCTGGTGATATCCTGATCATAGATCGATCTTTGAAAACACTTTAGCTCCTTGTAGCTGGTCAAACAAATCATGATCATCGGTAGCGGGTACTTGTTCTTGATCGTCACTTCATTCAACGCGCGATAATCAACAACCATTCTCAAGGATCCATCCTTCTTCTCAACCAAGAGCACTGGGGCTCCCCATGGTGATGAACTTCATCGAATGTACCCTTTCTCCAATAACTCCTTAATCTGCTTCTTGATCTCCTCTAGATCATTTGCGGGCATCTGGTATGGTCTTTTCGATATCGGTCCGGTGCCGGGAAATAGCTCAATCAAAAACTCAATGTCTCGATCCGGCGGCATGCCTGGTAACTCCTCTGGAAATACATCTGGGTAATCCTTCACTACAGGCACTTCTTCCTGAACAACTCCGGAGAGAGAATTTACTTGGGCCCTCCTCGGCGCATGCCTGGAAACATACTTGATCCTTTTTCCCTCCGGGGTGGTGAGCAGAATTGACCTACTAGCACAGTCAATGTTTCCTCCATACTTCAATAGCCAATCCATACCTAGTATTACATCCAATCCTTGCGACTCCAAAATTATTAGACCGGAGGGGAAAATATGCCTACCAATGGTTAAGGGTATCCGATCGCACCATCGCCTGGCCATATACTCTGAACCTGGTGAGCTTACCAGCAAGGGTGTCCTAAGGGCTAAGGTGGGTAACTTAAATTTGTCCACAAATCCCCTTGAAATGTATGAATGCGATGCACCAGTATCAAATAGAAAAAGAGCGGTAAATGACTTAACCAAAAACTTACCGATAACTACATCTCGCTTCCCTTCAACCTCCTCTACGTTCACGTGGTTCACTTGTCCCCTGTTGAAAGGGTTGGGCTTCTTCCCAGAGCTTCCATTGCCATTACCATTCTTTGCTTCAGAATATTCAGTGGCGTAATGTCCAGTCTTCCCGCACTTGAAACAAGTAATGTGACTTAGATCCTTCTTGGCGGGCGTTGCTAGGTTAGAGCGGTTCTGATTGCTGCCTGCTCCATTCCCATTTCCATTCTTGGGGCCACTGTGGTTATGCGAGCTTCCTCCATTGTGGGTATGGCCTCCATGGTTATGGGTAAATCCTCCCGAGTTCGGGGTATAACGAGGCTTCTGCTGGGCTCCTGAATTGTACTTCCCTTGTCCATACTTCCTCTTGCGACTCTCAATTTGCTGCTGCTTCCCTTCAATCATAAGAGCCCTGTCTACCAACTCCTGATAGTTAGCGAATGTGGCTACCATCAACTACATGCTCATCCCATCATTCAGCCCTTCTATAAACTTCTCCTGCTTCGCGGCATCGGTGGCCACATCATCCGGGGCATAGCGGGCTAACTTACTGAGCTCATCCATGTACTACCCCATCGTACGGTTTCCTTGGCGCAAGTTGCGAAACTCACGCTTCTTCATGCTCATAGCCCTAGTTGAGACATGTGCAGTGTGAAATGCTTGCTGAAACTGATCCCAAGTGACATTGGCTATAGGGAAAGTGGTCGTGTAATTCTCCCACCATGCGGCTGCGGGTCCATCCAATTGATGTCCGGCAAAACGCACCTTCTCAGCATCTGTGCAACCTGCAGTGGTCAACTCCCTTCCAATCCTGTGTAGCCAGTCATCAGCAACTATTGGCTCGGTGCTACTAGAAAACACCGGCGGCTGCAACCTCAGAAAACGGGCTAAGTTGTCAACTGGAGGTGGTGCCGGTGGGTTGTTGTTGTTGTTGCCTTGATTCTGGACTAGTTGCTGTATCAACGCATTCTGCTGCTGGATTAACTGAGTGATCTCCTGTGGGAAGACAAATCCGGTGTCACGTCTCGGAGGCATCTGATGGGTTTACAGGGAAGAGATTAGAATAGAATGAGGTCTAGTGAGAAATCACTACCCATATGCACATGAGGCACACACAATCATATCACACCAAATCAATTCAAGCAAGGGCATATAATCGGTCTAGAACTACCGTTACAAAAGTGCTCGAACTACTACTATATACATGGGGAAATACTACTAATCATATGGTGGTCATCTAGAAATTTTGATCGGTGGAAGACTCCATGATATCTGCTCCAGCTTCGTCTTCATAATCATCATCACTATCATCAGGGTCGGAGTCGGTGTCGTCAATGATGATGTAGTCTTCAGAACGAATTTCCTTGGGTTTGTCGTCTTCTCCTCCTGGCGCGGGGTCTCCCATGAATACTCCTAGCTTCCTTGTCAGGTCGTCATTCTTCTCCACTAGTATTGCGATTTCCTCATCGTATTCGTCGCGTGTAGACTTGAGTTCCTCTTCTAGCTCCATGTTCCTGGTCATCGCCTTCTTCAAGTCTATCATGCACACGCACATCTGATTCTCCTGTCGTCGAATGTGCTGGTTTAGCTCCTGGATAAAAGCTGCAATGGATCTATCCCTCCTGGTGCTGATCATCTCTCATTGCTCATCTCGGCGCCCACATATCTGGTAGATGGTGTCCTTAAGTTCCTTGTGATAAACTTTGCCGATGCGTCCCATGGCGATGTGGGCTGCCATGCACTTACCTAAACTCCAGGTCGGTGCATCAAAGGAAAACTCTATGGGCTCAGTGACTGGCGTGAATGTCCTTCCTGGAACTTGAACTCGAATCATCCATCGCTCCTCTTCTGGTAAAGTGGCGGTGTAGGTCCCGGTGAAGCTTGGTATTCCAATGTTCAGGTACCTAGTGACTTCCTTCAAGTGTCGTCCAAATGGTGTGTCTTCATCCGGTTGTGCAAACTTGTTCCTTGAGTCCGCCATCCTAAAGAGTAGAGAATGGATAAGAGTCAGAAATGAGTAGAGAAGAGTGACCTATGGCTCATCTTAGTGGTCGTGTCCTACATTCAGCGTGTGCTCTGATACCATCTTGTCGTGATCCGACCTCAGACGGTCAAATCTCTGTGCTCAGTGTCATCCCTGGATCGGTAATGCTGACACACATAGTACTTGAATGGATTTATAATAGAGTAGCAATCACACACTTATTACATCGATAGTCTCAAGAGAGAACTTATTACAATAAATATGGCTTAAGGCCATCTAAATAAGATAACAGCAGAAGGTTTGGAAGATAAAGTGAGTCCATCAACTCCAACGGCATAGCTGAGTGCACGACAAATGACCTAGCACACCTTACTCTTCGTCTGAAAAGTCTGCAACATGATATGTTGCAGCCCGAAAACGGGTCAGCACATGGAATATGCTGGCAATGTAACACAGTAGAGCAATGAACATGTAAAAGCTATCACAACATGCATATATGGCTGGTGGAGGCTCTATGGTTATAACATTTTGCGAAAAGCCAATTTTTCCCTACAGCAAAGGAATATATTTTATTTAACTATCATGGTAGTTGAAACATTGAGAAGGTTCCGCCAACTCAATCCCAATTAAAAGTAATTATCAACCCAACAAATTAGTTTAGAGTGATGAGATCAAATCAATAATTCAAGTACCAGATACTCAAGATGTCCATAACCGGGGACACGGCTAACCATGATTAGTTTGTACACTCTACAGAGGTTTGCGCACTTTTCCCCACAAGACTCGATCTCCTCCGTTGGATTTCTCGCACTACATGGTGTTTGAGAAACGGATGACCGAGACACAGTCTTTCAGAAACATTAACTCTAACCCTGGGTAGACAGTACCAACCTACATCCCCTACATCTGCTAGCCTACCACTAGATGAGGTCATGCAACATACTCAACTATGCTAGAGCCATAATAGCTTGTGGCTGCACATGGAAGTTTCTAGCATGAATAATCTTATGATCCCTTTGAGCCTGGGTGGCGAGCCGTAGGATGATCACACGGGTCCTCCGGGATATCCTAGGACAACACTGGATTCTCCAGGTGCTCGCAACCAATCCACCCAGATTTGTATTTAAGTAGCCACCTTAAGTTAACCATTAATTAACAATCTCACATCGGTCATGGATACACTCAAACCCAATCCACGTCTACGAGCATAGCATGGCAATATAAGCATAACGTAGAGGTAACTCCCAAGGGATTGGTAATAAAAGGGCAATAGGTTCTACCTCATAATCTACTTCCCGAAACCCACAAGTTAATCACATCCTAATCATGCAATGTTTGAGGATTGTATCTAATGCATAAAACTGGGTATGAGAAGAGTATGATCAATGTGTTACTTGCCTTGCTGATGATCCGCAAACCCTAAAGACTCGTAGTAGCATGCTTCGCACTCCGGGAATTCTATCGCAAACAAACAATAGCATACATAAGCAATCAAGCAAAGATGCACTGTTAAAACTCATATAAGAAGATCGAATCTGAAAACTCAACTGAAGAGAGTCGATCTGCAAAAAGAATCAATCGAATCGGAGCTACGGAACTGAAACTACGGTCAAAAGAACTTCGAAACCGAATCTGCTTGAAACCAAATTTTAAATTGTCAAAAACCTTGTTCAAGTTGTTTAAACAGAAAGAGGGGCTCGAGACAAAGATTTTGGCGTTGGTTTCACTAGATTTGGGCAAACGGTTAAGAAACGGCGAAGGTTTGAAAATCAGGGGCTAATCTACGATAAAAATAATCACGGATAGGTCCCTAGCAGAAAAAGAAAATAAAAAGAAAAGACTAACGAACGTTTGCTGTCTGACCCTAACCGGCGAAAAGCGTTCGTAAAATCGAATGAACGGACGAACGTCCGCTTAATAACTAAACCGAGAAAAACCGAAACGATAAAATAAAAAAACGCATCTAGGGTTCCTAAAAAATCGATCGGTTTTTACCTAAACCGAAAAAATCCGGCGGACGAGATCCGGCGAACAGCGGCTCGATCCGGCGAACGGGGCGGCTCCGGCTGGCTAGCGCGGCGGTGGCGCGCAGCGCGAGGCGGCGCGGGGCGGGGCGGTGCGCTGCGGGCGGCGGCGCGACGGCTCGGCGGCGGGGCTGCAGCGGCGGCGGCGCTCGGGAGGCGGGGCGGCTCGGCGAGGGTAGGCGGCGGCTTGGGGCTCCAGGGGGCCCCGGATCTCCTTATAAAGGGGGGCGAGGTGGCGTGCGGGAGGGGGCGGCGAGGCCCGGCGGCGTCGGCGCTCGGGAGGCGGGGCGGCTCGGCGAGGGCAGGCGGCGGCGGCGGCTTGGGGCTCTAGGGGGGCCCGGGTCTGCTTATAAAGGGGGGCGAGGTGGCGTACGGGAGGGGGCGGCGAGGCGCGGCGGCGTCGGACTCCCTCGAGGAGTCCGGCTCGGGGACGACGATGGCAGCGGCGTCGGAGTGGGCCAACTGGGCTTCGGCCCAGTCGGTCCGAAACTTTTTTTTAAACAGATTCCGCCGAGAAAAAAATCCAAAAAAAAATCTAAAAATGCCAAAACTAATTTTCACCGTCTAAATAAAATATTTAGAACAAAGTGAACTTTTTCTTGGCCTAAGAATGCAATTTTGAAAAATGCATCTTTTTCTAATTCGAATTAAAATAGCAATAAAATTCAAAATAAATTATTTATTTGATTTTAACATTTTTCCTCCAATATTTCGTTTATTTTGGAGAAGTCATATTATCTCCTCTCATATATGTTAATTTGAAATATTTTCGGAGAGAAAAATAATTAAAACCAAAACGATCCTTGTTTCGATATTTGAGAAAATTCTAATATGAAAACGGTGAAATCCCCAACTCTCTCTGTGGGTCCTTGAGTTGCTTAGAATTTTGAGGATCGCAAAAAAATGCAATAAAATATCATATGCATGGATGACCTATGCATAACATTCCAAATTGAAAATTTGGGATGTTACAATGGCTCTGCATATTTAATACTCCTATCCTCAAATAGAATCATTAAACAAGCAAACGTATGCAAACAATGCAACCATAATAGCAATCTGCCAAAACAGTATAGTCTGTAAAGAATGCAAGATTCATCATACTTTCCTAACTCCAAAAATTATGAAAAATTACCACACTATAGCAAATTTTTCAGAGCTTATTGTGCAAAAAGTTTCAACATTTTATCGCATTCTGAATTTTCTCGGGAATTTTCGCAACATCGATAAACTTTCTGTTTTGAAACAGCAACTCATGTACTTGCAAAATAAGCATGGTGAAGGCTATCCTTGACATTTTTATTGAAATGAAAGATGCAAAACATTAATCGAAATAACATCAAGCAAAAAATAAAAAAATGACGCTCCAAGCAAAACACATATCATGTGACGAATAAAAATATAGCCTCAAGTAAGGTTACCGATAATGTTGGAGACGAAAGAGGGGATGCCTTCCGGGGCATCCCCAAGCTTAGTTGCTTGGATATTAACTTGGGGTGCCGTGGGAATTTCCAAGCTTAGGGTCTTCTCACTCCTTATTCTCCTCATATCGACATCTCACCCAAATTTTGAAAACTTCAATCACACAAAACTTAACAGAACTTCGTGAGATAGGTTAGTATGATAAAGAGCAAACCATTTCACTTTGGTACTGTAAAAAACAAGATTCATAATTTTTTCCACACAATGCCTACTTAGTATATCATTTCTACAATTTATATTGAGCAATATAAGCCATAGATACTAGAAAACAAGCAAACTATGCATTGAAAACAGAATCTGTCAAAATTAGAACAGTCTGTAGTAATCTGTACTCAAACCATACTTCTGCTACTCCAAAAATTCTGAAAAATTATTACAACGTAGGGAATTTGTATATCTATCACCTGGAAAAATTCAGATCAAAAACATGTTCCAGTGAATTTTCAAAATTCCTGGACTGAGCGCAAAAGTTTCTGATTTTGCACAGATTCAAGTCAACCATCATCCACACTATCCCAAAGGCTTTACTTGGCACTTTATTGAAACAAAATCAATAAAACATGATTACTACAGTAGCATAATCATGTGAATACACAAAAACAGTAAGGGTAAATGTTGGGTTGTCTCCCAACAAGCGCTTTTGTTTAATGCCTTTTAGCTAGGCACGATGATTTCAATGATGCTCGCATAAAAGATAAGAATTGAAACATAAAGAGAGCATCATGAATCATAAGTTCCTCTCTCATAATAATTTTCAGTAGCATCATGAATAGATTCATCAATATAACCATCACATAAAGCATTCTTTTCATGATCCACAAGCATAGAAATTTTATTACTCTCCACATAAGAAAATTTCTTCTCGTTCACAATGGTGGGAGTATCATATGAAACTTGAATACTATAAATTGTTTCCACATAAAAAGAATACTGTTCGGGAAAAGGGTAATCATAACTATGACAAGTTTTATAAATATAATCATCACTACTTTTTATAACATAAGTATCATCACAATAATCATCATAAGTAGCAACTTTGTTCTCATCATAGATAGGAGGCATGCAATCATCATAGCAAATTTGATCATTCAAAGTAGGGGGACTAAAAAGATCATCTTCATTAAGCATATCATCCCCAAGCTTGGGACAAACATTAATTGCAGCAAATAAATTCTCAAACATTTCATTCTCATCAAACATAGCATCCCCAAGCTTATGACTTGGCATATCATAAGCATAATCACTCTCATCATTAATAGTATGAATAGCACCAATGGTATAACAATTGATATCATCATAATTTCCCAAGTTGGTCCCAAAAAGATTTCCAACATTATAAGAAGTATCATTATCTTCCCAATCATAATCATTACAACAAGTAGTAGGCATCACAAAATCATACTCAATATCATCATCCTCCATCAACATATTTGATTCACTTTCATTAGGCACAATGGTGATAGGAGCAATATTACTTGGGAGAGTTACCTTTTTACCTATACTTCTCCTTCTTTTCCTTTTCTTCTTCACCACCTCTCGTATAGGTTTAATCAATTTTTTCGAGCTTCTTGTTGAAGATATTGATTGGATAGGAAGCTCATCCTCGTTACATGATTCATCATGATAAACACTAGGAGGGTATTGAGCAATATTTTCCCTTTGATTAGTACTCTCTTCATATTCTATTTGTTTTCTTGTCTTTAGATAGTTGGCAATATAAGGATTCTCAATGCAATTTACCGCACAAAACATATAAATTTCCTCTAGATCAAAATCAAGAAATATCTTGAGATTAAATTTTGGAATACCCTCGGTTATACGTTTCATTTATTCATACCCCAAAAGAAGACTAAGCTCTTTATGATGCTCAAGGGTAATCAAGTTATAACAATTTTTGGATATGATTTGATCATGAAACAATTTGCATTGGAGATTTAAATGACCACGTTCATTGCAAAGTTCACAAGGATGGCGAGAAAAATTAAATCTTTCAGCACAATCATCTAGCCTCTCTTGCAACTTTTTCGTTACTAAATATTTATGCTTCTTACAAAATCTATCTTCCCTTTTTGGTGTGCATTTGCACTCCCAATTCACTCCACCAAAATTGACATTCTTATAGGAGACATCATTATCATGAATAATGCAATCATCATTAACATCATGGATATTCAAAGAATTCATACTAGCAATATTGCAATCATGCCCATCATCCAACATTTTTATGCCATAAATTTTGTTGAATTCTTTTTCTAGCAATTGAGCACAATTATCGGAATCCTTATTCTCAAGATAGACATTATAAAGATAAAGAATAACCTGAGGTAGCCCAATCTCCATTTTTTTAGTTTTTGTAGTTTTCTATTATAAAACCAAACTAGTGATAAAACAAGAAACTAAAAGATTCAATTGCAAGATCTCAAGATATACCTTCAAGCACTCACCTCCCCGGCAACGGCGCCAGAGAAGAGCTTGATGTCTACTTCCAACTTTATTCTTGTAGACACGTGTTGGGCCTCCAAGCGCAAAGTTTTGTAGGACAATAGAAATTTTCCGTCAAGTGGATGGCCTAAGGTTTATCAATCCGTGGGAAGCGTAGGATGAAGATAGTCTCTCTCAATCAACCCTGCAACCAAATAACAAAGAGTCTCTTGTGTCCCCAACACACCAAATACAATGGTAATTTGTATAGGTGCACTAGTTTGGCAAAGAGATGGAAATAAAAGTGTAGTAATGATAGTAGATATTGATTTTTGTAATAGGAACAATAAAAAACAGCAAGGTAGCAAGTCACAAAAGTGAGCACAAACGGTATTGCAATGCTTGAAAATGAGGCCTAGGGTCCGTACTTTCGCTAGTGCAATCTCTTAACAATGCTAATATAATTGGATCATATAACCATCCCTCAAAGTGCGACGAAGAATCACTCCAAAGTTCCTATCTAGCGGAGAACATAAGAAGAAATTTTTTGTAGGGTACAAAACCACCTCGAAGCTATTCTTTCCGATCGATCTATCCAAGAGTTCATACTAAAATAACACCAAATAATTTCAGATTCATAATACTCAATCAACCATAAAGAACCTCAAAGAGTGCCCCAAGATTTTTACTAGAGAAACAAGGACGAAAACGTGCATCAACCCCTGTGCATAGATTACCCCAATGTCACCTCGACAATCCGTGAGTTGAGTGCCAGAACACATATCAAGTGAATCAATAAAATACCCCATTGTCACCACGGGTATTCATATGAAAGACATATATCAAGTGCTCTCAAATCCATGAAAGTATTCAATCCGATAAAATGAAACCTCAATGGGAAAACTCAATTCACAACAAGATAGAGAGGGGAAAACACCATATGATCCGACTATATTAACAAAGCCCGCGATACATCAAGATCATGACATCTCAAGAACATGAGAGAGAGAGAGATTAAAAACATAGCTACTGGTACAAACCCTCAGCCCCGAGGATGGACTACTCCCTCCTCATCATGGTGGCCGACGGGATGATGAAGATGGCCACCCGTGATGATTCCCCCCTCCGGTAGGTTGCCAGAACGGGGTCTAGATTGGTTTCTTGTGGCTACAGAGGCTTGCGGCGGCAGAACTTTTGAGCTAGGGTCTCCGCGAGGGTTTTTGGAATATTTGGGAATTTATAAGGCGGAGAGGGGGTGCGGGAGGCCACCGAGGTGGGCACAACCCACCGGGGCACGCCCTGGTGGTTTGTGCCCCCTCGGGGCACCCCCCCAGGTATTGATTTTCTGCGATGTAAAAACAAGCAAAAAACAGCAACTGGCATTGGGCACTATGTCAATAGGTTAGTCCCAAAAAATGATATAAAGTTGCTATAAAATGATTGTAAAACATCCAAGAATGATAATATAGCAGCATGAATACTTCATAAATTATAGATACGTTGGAGACGTATCACATATATATAGAGCAAAAAGTTTCAGTCGGACACCGAAAGATAGGGGCTTATAGTTTCGCCTCCCAACTGTTGGGGAACGCGGTAATTTCAAAAAAATCCTACGATCACGCAAGATCTATCTAGGTGATGCATAGCAACGAGTGGGGAGAGAGTGTTGTCTGCGTACCCTCATAGACCGAAAGCAGAAGCGTTATGACAATGCGGTTGATGTAGTCATACGTCTTCACGGTCCAACCGATCCTAGCACCGAACGTACGGCACCTCCGCGATCTGCACACATTCAGCTTGGTGACGTCCGATGAACTCTAGATCCAGCTGAGGTCGAGGGAGAGTTTCGTCAGCACGACGGCGTGATGACGGTGTTGATGAAGTTACCGACGCAGGGCTTCGCCTAAGCACTACAACGATATGACCGAGGTGGAAATCTGTGGATGGGGGCACCGCACACGGCTAAGACAACTGTCAACTTGTGTGTTCTAGGGTGCCCCCTGCCCCCATATATAAAGGAGCAAGGGGGAGGCCGGCCGGCCCCTACGGCGCGCCCCCAAGAGGGGAATCCTACTAGGACTCCAAGTCCTAGTAAGAATCCACCAAGAGGAAGGGGGGGGATGGAAGGAAGAGGGGGAAGGGAAGGAAAGGGGGGCGCCGCCCCCTTCCCCTAGTCCAATTCGGACCCAAGGGGGGCGCGCGGCCAGCCCCTCCTGGCCTTTCCTCTCTTCCCACTAAGGCCTATAGAGGCCCATTAGTTCCCCCGGGGGTTTTGATAACCCCCCGGCACTCCGATATTTATCCGGTGACCCCCGAAAATCATCCGGTGTCCGAATAACACCATCCAATATATCAATCTTTATGTCTCGACCATTTCGAGACTCCTCGTCATGTCCATGATCACATCCGGGACTTTGAACAACCTTCGGTACATCAAAACACATAAACTCATAATACCAATCATCATTGAACGTGAAGCGTGCGGACCCTATGGGTTTGAGAACTATGTAGACATGACCGAGACTCACTTCCGGTGAATAACCAATAGCGGAACCTGGATGCTCATATTGGTTCCTACATATTCTACGAAGATCTTTATCGGTCAAACTACATAACAACATACGTTGTTCCCTTTGTCATCGGTATGTTACTTGCCCGAGATTCGATCGCCGGTATCTCAATACCTAGTTCAATCTCGTTACTGACAAGTCTATTTACTCATTCTGTAATGCATCATCCTGCAACTAACTCATTAGTCATATGTGTTAATGCTTTGGTCTGGTACTCTATTAAAAGGAGGCCTTAATATCCCTTAGTTTCCAAAAGGACCCCGCTGCCACGGGAGGGTAGGACAAAAGATGTCATGCAAGTTCTTTTCCATAAGCACGTATGACTATATTCAGAATACATGCCTACATTACATTGATGGATTGGAGCTAGTTCTGTGTCACCCTATGTTATAACTGTTGCATGAATAATCGCATCCGACATAATTCCCCATCACCGATCCAATGCCTACGAGCTTTTCACATATTGTTCTTCACTTATTTACTTTTCCGTTGCTACTGTTACAATCACTACAAAACCATCACTGTTACTTTTACCACCATTACCGTTACTTCCATACAACTTTGCTACCAAATACTTTGCTGCAGATATTAAGTTATCCAAGTGTGGTTGAATTGACAACGCAACTGCTAATACTTGAGAATATTCTTTGGCTCCCCTTGTGTCGAATCAATAAATCTGGGTTGAATACTCTACCCTCGAAAACTATTGTGATCATCTATACTTGTGGGTTATCACTGCACTAACTGACAGCTCCACCGTTCAATATAAACATGTATCCGGTTTGCGACTTAGAGTCATCCGGATCAGTGTCAAAGCTTGCATCGACGTAACCTTTTACGACGAGCTCTTTATCACCTCCATAAACAAGAAACATATCCTTAGTCCTTTTCAGGTATTTCAGGATGTTCTTGACTGGTGTCCAGTGATCCACTCCTGGATTACTTTGGTACCTCCCTACTATACTTATAGCAAGGCACACATCAGGTCTGGTACACAGCATTGCATACATGATAGAACCTATGGTTGAAGCATAGGGAATAACTTTCATTTTCTCTCTATCTTCTGCAGTGGTCGGGCATTGAGTCCCACTCAACTTCACACCTTGTAACACCGGCAAGAACCCTTTCTTTGACTAATCCATTTTGAACTTCTTCAAAATCTTATCAAGGTATGTGTTTTCTGAAAGTCCAATTAAGCGTCTTGATCTATCTCTATAGATCTTGATGCCCAATATATAAGCAGCTTCGTCAAGGTCTTTCATTGAAAAATTCTTATTCAAGTATCCTTTTATGCTATCCAGAAATACTATATCATTTCCAATCAGCAATATGCCATCCACATATAATATTAGAAATGCTACAGAGCTCCCACTCACTTTCTTGTAAATACAGGCTTCTCCAAAAGTCTGTATAAAACCATATGCTTTGATCACACTATCAAAACATTTATTCCAACTCCGAGAGGCTTGCACCAGTCCATAAATGGATCGCTGGAGCTTGCACACTTTCTTAGCATCCTTTGAATCGACAAAACCTTCTGGTTGCATCATATACAACTCTTCTTCCAGAAATCCATTCAGGAATGCAGTTTTGACATCCATTTGCCAAATTTCATAAACATAAAATGCGGCAATTGCTAACATGATTCGGACAGACTTAAGCATCAGTACGAGCGAGAAAGTCTCATCCTAGTCAACTCCTTGAACTTGTCGAAAACCTTTCGCAAGAAGTCGAGCTTTGTAGACAGTAACATTACTGTCAGCGTCAGTCTTCTTCTTGAAGATCCATTTATTATCGATGGCTTGCCGATCATCGGGCAAGTCAACCAAAGTCCACACTTTGTTCTCATACATGGATCCCATCTCAGATTTCATGGCCTCAAGCCATTTTGCGGAGTCTGGGCTCATGATTGCTTCCTCATAGTTCGTAGGTTCATTATGGTCTAGTAACATGACGTCCAGAAAAGGATTACCGTACCACTCTTGTGCGGATCTTACTCTAGTTGACCTACGAGGTTCAGTAGTAACTTGATCTGAAGTTTCATGATCACTATCATTAGCTTCCTCACTAATTAGTGTAGGAATCACTGGAACAAATTTATGTGATGAACTACTTTCTAATTCGGGAGAAGGTACAATTACCTCATCAAGTTCTACTTTCCTCCCACTCACTTCTTTTGAGAGAAACTCCTTCTCTAGAAAGGATCCATTCTTAGCAACAAATATCTTGCCTTCGGATCTATGATAGAAGGTGTACCCAACAGTCTCCTTTGGGTATCCTATGAAGACACATTTCTCCGATTTGGGTTCGTGCTTATCTGGTTGAAGCTTTTTCAGATAAGCATCGCAGCCCCAAACTTACAGAAATGACAACTTGGGTTTCTTGCCAAACCACAGTTCAGACGGTGTCGTCTCAACGGATTTAGATGGTGCCCTATTTAACGCGAATGCAGCTGTCTCTAAAGCATAACCCCAAAACGATAGCGGTAAATCAGTAAGAGACATCATAGATCGCACCATATCTAATAAAGTGCGGTTACGATGTTCGGACACACCATTACGCTGTGGTGTTCCAGGTGGCGTGAGTTGCGAAACTATTCCACATTGTTTCAAATGAAGACCAAACTCGTAACTCAAATATTCTCCTCCACGATTAGATCGTAGAAACTTTATTTTCTTGTTACGATGATTTTCCACTTCACTCTGAAATTCTTTGAACTTTTCAAATGTTTCAGACTTATGTTTCATCAAGTAGATATACCCATATCTGCTCAAATCATCTGTGAAGGTTAGAAAATAACGATACCCGCCACGAGCGTCAACACTCATCGGACCGCATACATCAGTATGTATTATTTCCAACAAGTCTGTGCTCGCTCCATTGTTCCGGAGAACGGAGTCTTAGTCATCTTGCCCATGAGGCATGGTTCGCAAGTATCAAGTGATTCATAATCAAGTGATTCCAAAAGCCCATCAGCATGGAGTTTCTTCATGCGCTTTACACCAATATGACCTAAACGGCAGTGCCACAAATAAGTTGCACTATCACTATTGAACTTATATCTTTTGGCTTCAATACTATGAATATGTGTATCACTACTATCGAGATTCAACAAAAATAGACCACTCATCAAGGGTGCATGACCATAAAAGATATTACTCATATAAATAGAACAACCATTATTCTCTGATTTAAATGAATAACCGTCTCGCATCAAACAAGATCCAGATATAATGTTCATGCTCAACGCTGGCACCAAATAACAATTATTTAGGTCTAAAACTAATCCCAAAGGTAGATGTAGAGGTAGCGTGCCGACCGCGATCACATCGACTTTGGAACCATTTCCCACGCGCATCGTCACCTCGTCCTTAGCCAATCTTCGCTTAATCCGAGCCCCTATTTTGAGTTGCAAATATGAGCAACAGAACTAGTATCAAATACCCAGGCGCCACTGTGAGCATTGGTTAAGTACACATCAATAACATGTATATCAAATATACCTTTCACTTTTCCATCCTTCTTATCCGCCAAATACTTGGGGCAGTTCCGCTTCCAGTGACCAGCCCCTTTATAGTAGAAGCACTCAGTCTCAGGCTTAGGTCCAGACTTGGGCTTCTTCACTTGAGCAGCAACTTGTTTGCCGTTCTTTTTGAAGTTCCCCTTCTTCCCTTTGACCTTCTTCTTGAAACTGGTGGTCTTGTTGACCATCAACACTTGATGCTCCTTCTTGATTTCTACCTCCGCAGCTTTTAGCATCGCGAAGAGCTCGGGAATTGTCTTATCCATTCCTAGCATATTATAGTTCATCACGAAGCTTTTGTAGCTTGGTGGCAGTGATTGAAGAACTCTGTCAATGACACTATCATCAGGAAGATTAAATCCCAGTTGAGTCAAGTGGTTATGGTACCCAGACATTCTGAGTATATGTTCACTGACAGAACTATTCTCCTCCATCTTGCAACTATAGAACTTATTGGAGACTTCATATCTCTCAATCTGGGCATTTGCTTGAAATATTAACTTCAACTCCTGGAACATCTCATATGCTCCATGACATTCAAAACATCGTTGAAGTCCCTGTTCCAAGCCGTAAAGCATGGCACACTGAACTATCGAGTAGTCATCAGCTTTGCTCTGCCAGACGTTCTTAACGTCATCAGTAGCATCTGCAGCAGGCCTAGCACCTCGCGATGCTTCCAGGACGTAATTCAATTGTGCAGCAATGAGGATAATCCTCAAGTTACAGACCCAGTCCGTGTAGTTGCTACCATCATGTTTCAACTTAGCTTTCTCTAGGAATGCATTAAAATTCAACAGAACAGTAGCACGGGCCATTTATCTACAACAACATAGACATGCAAAAAACTATCAGGAAATAAGTTCATGATAAATTAAAGTTCAATTAATCATATTACTTAAGAACTCCCACTTAGATAGACATCCCTCTAATCATCTAAGTGATCACGTGATCCAAATCAACTAAACCATGTCCGGTCATCACGTGAGATGGAGTAGTTTTCAATGGTAACATCACTATGTTGATCATATCTACTATATGATTCACGCTTCACCTTTCGGTCTCAGTGTTCCGAGGACATATCTGCATATGCTAGGCTCATCAAGTTTAACCTGAGTATTCTGCGTGTGCAAAACTGGCTTGCACCCGTTGTATGTGAACATAGAGCTTATCACACCCCATCATCACGTGCTGTCTCGGCACGACGAACTTTCGCAACGGTGCATACTTAGGGAGAACACTTGTACCTTGAAATTTAGTGAGAGAACATCTTATAATGCTACCGCCGAACTAAGCAAAATAAGATGCATAAAGGATAAACATCACATGCAATCAATATAAGTGATATGATATGGCCATCATCATCTTGTGTCTTTGATCTCCATCTCCAAAGCACCATCATGATCACCATTGTCACCGGCTTGACACCTTGATCTCCATCGAAGCATCGTTATCGTCTCACCAACTATTGCTATCATGACTATCGCTACCGCTTAGTGATAAAGTAAAGCAATTACATGGCGATTGCATTGCATACAATAAAGTGACAACCATAAGGCTCCTGCCAGTTGCCGATAACTGTTACAAAACATGATCATCTCATACAACAATTTATATATCATCACATCTTGACAATATCACATCACAGCATACCCTGCAAAAACAAGGTAGACGTCCTCTACTTGTTCTTGCAAATTTTACGTGGCTGCTACGGGTTTAGCAAGAACCGTTCTTACCTACACATCAAAAACCACAACGATTTTTCATCAAGTG